>NC_026153.1:2505339-2541763 GCF_000512975.1 Sesamum indicum
CCCTTGTCCAAAATTGTATCTCGGCTTCAATCCTCTTTGGTTGAGTCTAATTGTCAAGGACTGCTTTCAGGGTGTAGCGTGCTTCTTGCAGCAGATCCTGAGCAAACTGAACTGTTTAACCATGCATGTTTTGGTCGTCCCATTATTACCTCAGAGAAGGATAAGCAATGGTTTCAATTAAGTCTCGAGGAAGCTCTTTACTTATGCTCTGTGATGAAATGCATCAAAATTGTTGGTGACGATAAGTGCGTAAAAGATGAGGAACAGTTGTGGCACTACATGACGTCCAAGAGGGCTTGTTTCCCAATTTTGTTCAAAGCATATTCTCATCTTCGCATGAAGAACTGGGTGGTGAGGGCAGGATCTCAGTATGGCGTTGACTTTGTTGCATATCGTCATCATCCAGCTCTAGTGCACTCTGAATATGCGGTTCTCGTCTTATCCGATGAAGAGGGAGACAGAAGCGCCCGGCTGAGGGTTTGGTCCGATTTTCATTGTACACTTCGACTTTGTGGTAGTGTTGCAAAAACTTTGTTGGTTCTTCACGTCAGCAAAAATGGTAATGGTGCTATGTCTTCTTCAAGTTTGGAGCATTACTGTGTTGAGGAGAGGATTGTCACCAGGTGGAATCCCGAGCAAAGCCGCGAGAACCAAGCAATTGTACAGAAGAAGTTATGCAAGTCATGAACTTAGTTCTCTATGTTATGCAATTCCGGATCTGTTGTAAGATTACCTTACCCTGTAAACACATGGAGATCATTACAAAAAGCTCCCTCGAGGCTTAAATACAGGTGAAGTCTTTTACTTTTCTGAAATTACATCTACCTCCCCAAGCTGCATGTTAGAATTGAATTTAGTCAGATTGTAAACACTTGCAGAAAATATGACAAGAAGGTAACTGTAAAACAAAAGAGTCACGTGGTTTGGAGAATTCTTTTCCGTACACACGGTTCAAGATTGATTCTTACTGAATTGTTTCGAGAAAATTTAGTTGAATCTGGGATCACCAGATTTAGATGTAATATTGGGACAGAATTCGCACTCGAATACAACCAATACTCTGTGGGAGGTGGATGTAATCCTGGAAGACCAAACGTTTGGTTTTTGTAATTATATTGAAAGCATAGGATTTGTCACAATTCATGTAAAGCATGATTGATCACATGCATGCTTTTCTCCATCCCTTTATGCAACACTGTCGTTTTGCTGAGCACTATAGTATAGTATGATATTATCTTTTCAAGCCGAGAGCTTTGTATTGTTAGTTTCTTTATTTAGTGGGTGACTCCACTCCTCAATTTAACTCAATTTGTTTGTAGTTGTGCTTCTAATACATAATGAAAAGCAACAATTATTACAATAAGTGCGTTTTGTAATAGCACTTAAAAAGCAATTAGTAAGCCAAAGTCATTTATGAAATATATAGGGATTGGAAATTGGAGATGCACATTTGCTGTTAATGGAGGGACAAATATGTTGTTTTGTTCTTTTTGGTGATCTTTTTTCTTAAAAAAAAAAATATTGATAAAAAGTGAAAATAACTATTCAAATATTAGGTTAGTTCTTGGGATTTGACTGTTTTATGTTGAACGGAATTATGATTATTCCTTGAAAATATTATACATTTATATTACCAAAAAAAGTTTAAATTATACATATATATTTGATTTTGGGTTACAAAAATGCAGAATCAGAAGGGAAGCCCACTCTTTATCAGAGCCAGGTTTCGATCCTGGGACCTGTGGGTTATGGGCCCACCACGCTTCCGCTGCGCCACTCTGATTTTTGTTGAAGTTCTATCCGTTAAAAGCTACCTGTATCGTAATCTCCTCCTTACTTTTATAAAAAGGATAATCATATATTAAGTCAACATCTTAATCAATATATCCATAAATAATAATCACATTACAATAAGTAATAAAAAATATATTACAAAATTACTCACCATATCTAAATTCCAATCACATTTATTTATTTTTTTATCTTTATTCAATTTCAAATCTAATACTAACTTGAGCGGCAGAGTGTTAACGTCTTTTTTGCAGGTCGTCCATCGGCCCAAACATTGAACAATAGTTCATATCCATTGAACTCGTGCATTTTTTGAACGCATCACATTTTATTTTTTAAAATTAATATTTAATTTAATTATAATTATAATTTTTAATTTAAAAAAAAAAAACAATATCAATCACCTATTAATATAAAGCCAATCTTTTAACATCAAAATATGATGATCTGCGTCAAAATCCAACCCCCACCATATCACCCCACTTCCCCGGATCCATGTCCAATTTCGGATCCTCTTGCACATGCAATTGCTTATATTACATAACTACAACACAAAATGAATCTATTTTAACAAGTAAACATGCCACCTTTCTTGGAGTATAAAAAACACCCCATGCATTTCCCACCACTTTTCCATGTGGCCTGTCACTTTCTTCACTAACTTCCCCAAAAACCCACACATCAAAGTAAAATAAAATCCATTTCTATTTTCTATTCTATTTAATATACAGATGTGATGTGTGTAAAAATTAAATTATCTATTTCATTTAAAAAGAAAATTATATTTATAGACTATTGATATACATGGTTCAAGGAAATTTGACTCAAGGAAGAGCAAAAAGGCCCAAGGTTCTTCATTGGCAATTTAAAAGCTCGTGGGGGGTGATTATCCAAAATATTAGTGGGTTTAGCTCAAGAATGTGGTCCAACAAGTGGTGACCGACCCAAGATCCATATTTAAATGCTCCCACATGGCGTACACCTGAACCGTCAAGTGTACCTTATAAACAACATGGAAGACACATGTCAAGAGAGATTCCCTAAAAACTTCATACTCTTGGATAAGAAGGACTCCTTGCGGATTAGGAGTCCTCGTCTATGAAGGATCCCCTCAATGTGGAGAATGACTTGCATCAATAAGATTAACAGAAGACAAGATTGTGGCTTACCCAACAATTTTTATCTATTCTGCCCAAGAATAGGTCACACGTGCATAATCCCAACGAATGAGACACCCCTTAAAAATATAGGTTTGATCCCTAGGCAATGGATGCCTTCCAAATGCTGGAATATTGGTGTCAACTCTAAATTTGCCTTCTCATTTGCACTCTTAACACGATTCTCATTACAATTTATATTTCGTAATTATTTTATTTTAAACCTAATACTAACTTGAACATCGAAGTGTTAACGTGTTTGCTTTTGTAAAATTTCATTTCTCAAGTTTTTCTATTTCTTGGCCCAAGTCCAAACTCATCAGACCCATACTATTTTCGTACACATCATATATATATATATAGATATTAAATGAGATTGAAAATACAATAAGATTTGAAATAAAAAATCGAACCGAAATAAGATGCAAGAAGCAATTACAAAATATACAAAAGGCAAATTTTTCTTTAAAAGAGAGTCAAGAGAACCACAGCAATTACAAGTCCCTTTTCCATCTACTAAAAACTAAACAAACTGCAATTCCCACACTGTGCTTGAAAATGATCTTAAAATTTCAATAATTCATTCCTCTGGTGAAAGCTTCTAAAAATGTATCCTGCTGGGCTGTGCCTTCTCCATCCGGGTCTCGCCGTAAGGCTCGTCATTGTCGATCCGTTTGTTGTGCCTGAAAGCTGCGCAGGCAACGACGTACAGTATAACGAGGAGGATCAGTATGACGATATTGATGACTGAGACTTTCCTCCAGCTCTTCTTCAAGCTGGCTAACACGCCGGCTTTACAAGAGTCGCAGTTGTAGCATAGTTGTTCTTGGTCGTTGCTCCACCGCAAGCAATCGGGGTCGCTTCCCACGAGTCCACCTCCGGGGTTCCAGACTGTCTCGTTTATGTACGTGAAGCCACATGATGTGGGGGGTTTGCAACATCCGGACTACATAAACCATGGGTTAAGACTTTCGTTAGCGAAAAACAAGTAATACATCCATGACCATGAATCAAGAATTTGGATTTGAGAGAAAGAACTGCAGAAAGACGCCAAATCACTCCATATCATATGAATCTACTATTTCGACTCCAAAAGGCCCTAAAACGAGAGCTCAAGATTCCAGATCCATTGCATCATGAAATTTTCAATTAAGCTCAATGGATTGACCATTATAAAATTCTAAAATCTTTAATCGCATATCCATCAAATTTAAACACAACCTTAGATCAGATGATACAAGTATTTTTAGGAGCTAAATCCCTATCGACGACTTTCAAACCAAGGGAATAAACGCAAAGTGCATCAAAACATGAGATAAGCCAAAATACTATGACCTGCTTTTCAAACACCATATAAAGAAACATAAGAAATAAAGGTCTGGCATACTTTTAACTTGATTCCTTAGCTCACCCAAATCAATTATTGATCTTTCAAAACTCAATAAAGTAAGAAAGCCAATCAACCAGTTTCATCATCAAAGTCATCCTCACCAAACCAACCTTTTAAAAAATCTATACTGCAGTTTCTCAGGTGTTACATCATAGATATTTCTACAATTCTAATAACTTAAACACACAATTAAGTCAAATCATTCTGAATATATTACATACCTTAGTCACATATATCTTCGCCAAAAAACAGTTGCTAAGCATTTAAAACGTTATTAAGTTGTACTGAAAAGGGGCTGAAAACATAAAGCCCCACACATCAGCAACTAGAATATCCTAGAACCCGCTAAGAAAACTCCCAAATTATTACCAAAGCCTGCTCTTGATCAATTTCAAGGAAAAATCCTAGTAGTACACAACATGGTGTACACAGAGTGCAGCCCATCCCTAAAATACAGAAAAGTTGACCTCAAAACAATAGAAAAATAAGCAATAGAACTGACAGCCTATCTTCATCCTTATAGAATTAAATACCAAGAAAATATCCTCAGTCATCACTCATCAGATGATTAATATGTAATAAGAGGACCTATCTGTTAAGTCAGACCATGTGAAGAAGTATGGAGCACGTCACTGGCAATTACTCATCAATGCTTGCGAAAAAGGCCCATGTCATGAAAACTTCCCTTACTAAGAAAAGAGTACTTGAAATGTATACAAAAGAAAAGGGAAGTCTTTTTGGCTTCTGGCAGCTGAGGAAAGACACATGCTGAATTTACAAGAAACCATTCTAAGTTACAGCAAAGAAAAAGGAACCAAGAGGACTAAGAACAGTGCTGAAATGTTGCTATCTATCCTTTTTCATTACAAGAAGCAAGCAAGTAAAGAAAAGCCGAAAATGGAGGATTCTTGAAGTAAAGAGGATTTTCACCGAAAAGCTCATCCATCCATCCACAGACTCCAATGAAAACGTTCAATAAAAGAATTCTACTTTATTCATGAATGTAAAGAAAAAACCAGCATCTTCTTCTGAAGATCAACTGAGTCTGAGTGCCCATCATTAAAAACGACAAGGAAAAGTGGTTTTCATGTCTCAATATTGCAGGATAAAGGCTGAAACTTTGAAAAGATGACTCTATTCACATAATCAGACAGAAAACTATGGAGAGCCCAGGTGTTCCCCTATCATTTCTCTCAACTTTATCCATCATTTTTTCTATAAAGTGAATGATTGTTTCATTGACTCTGAACTGCCAATCCCTTTTGGTAAAATTCCGGGTTTATCTATTAATCACAAGCATTAATTGAAAAACAGTGTTTAAATTTGAAGTCCAAAGACAGTTCTTTTTTGAGCTGCTCCAAAGTTGTAACTTTTTTGAAGAGTGTTGGCAGCTTTTGGGCACTCACTATATCAATTAGATGAACAATAAAGAGTGAAAAAACAAAGTAAGCTGAAAATTAGAGAAAAAAATCACTTTGTATTTACCTCAATAGGACTGAGTTTTCTGAGGTAGAACATCTCGGCGGACTCAGGAACACCCGCAAAAGTCCTGCCCATCTTCCGACACACATGAGAGTCCCTTATGCAAGAACTGATCTTACTCCAGTAGCTCTCACTCGCCACCCGATCCGCGAGCCAAGTACCTGAGTAATCCCGGAGCGAGTAGTCGAGGTAAACCCGGTTCAGGACGGGCTGGCCTGAGCCCTTGTCGGTAACGGCGTAGGCAAAGATGACGAAGCCTATGAGGGCGGCGACGATAAAGAACATGGCCCACAGGTAGAGGTACATGAGGAAGTTGTTGCGGTAGCAAGCGCCGGCGAAGCCGGCAAGGGAGACGACCATTATGGCAACGCCGATGATGATGACTGGCCACTGGAGGAACTTCATGCAGTCGGTGTTGTTGGCACGGCTGCTCAGCCATATGCCGCCGCCTAGGATGGGGATTGAAAGGAGGAAAGTGAGGAAGTTAAGGAAGCCGATTAGGTGGTTGCTGGTTCTCATGGTGCTGCGGGGGGGTTGAGGAAGTTTTTGAATTTCTTGTTTCTGTTTGTGCAAGTTTACTGTAATGTACTGATGTATGTTTCTTGGGAGGAGATATGTATGTGTGTGTATATATATAGGGTGTGTAATAAAGGTTTTGGGAAAATTAGATACTTTGGTTCGAGTGTTTGTAGCGTGGCTCAGTTTTCTTAATGTGATTGACTAAACTACCCTCCACAAATTGGGTGACTCCTTCATCTTTTGTTCATGTTTCTTAGTAGGTCAAGCTTTAAATCCACTTGCATTTATGATCTTATTAGTAATCAATTTAAGCAAAGCCGGGATAGGTAAATCTTTAAAAAAGAAAAAGATTTGTATTTAGATTTGAAAAATAAATATAATTGACCGATAACGAATTAAAATCAATTAATAAGAGTTGATTGAGTTTGATTAATTAAATTTAACAAACCAAATATTTTGATCGTTAAACTTTCAAATTCTATTTAAGCTCGATTCTATTAACATAAATACAATAAAATTTATTCGAAAATATGAAATTGATCGAGCTCGATTCATATTTAATTCGATTAAATGAACTCAATTCAATCAATAAATAAATTAAAATTGCATAGATTTTTAAAATCGATAATAATTCAAACACGTTTGGAGGTCAAAGTAGTAAAGCAAAAGATGAGAGGAATTATTTAAAATCAAGAAAACAACAAATAGTGTGGATTTCATAAATATGAATATGGTGGTTGCATTACACACTCATAGCTTAGATACTTTTGGAGCCCAGCAAACCCACCACAATAAATAACTTTATTTTTTCCTTTTTAATTGTTCTAAATAATTTGTTAATAATATTTTGGTATATAGATAAGTCATTTTCTCTTCCCTTTTCTCGTTTAATTTGTTGTCCTAAGTTCTGTTGTTTCTTAAACTGTAATTAAATAATTACACCAACATTTTAATAAATTAAACAATATATTAGTTCAATAAATTCATTAATATAACTAAAATAATAAGATAAATTATAATATTTACAGATCTACATAAAATGTGACAAATACACATACATAATACATCCCATGAAATTTAAATCAATAGTCTTAAATATATTCATAAAATTTTAACCATAATTATTAAACTAAAACATCATTGGTTAATTAATCCAAAGTTCTGAAAGTAACAAAAAGTTAAAAGCCATTCCCCACTCATGACTCGGGAATCTTCTGCTCTCAATTTATTAATCTAACACTAATATCCCTAATAAAATCAAGTTTAGCTCAATTAATTATTGTGATTATCTGCTAACCATTTCTTAGAAAAAAAGATGGCAGGTACCATAAATGTCTTGTTATCTCAAGGTTGGGGTTTTACCAACAATTTTGAAATCATATGCTTCAAAACATATGTATTTATGTATGAATATTTATCTCAATTTATTATAATTTATATAATTATATTTTATTATATTGATCGTATTATTTAATTTATTAAAATATTAATATAATTCGTGTAATTATAACTTGTAAAAAAAAAAAAAGGAAAGGTGAGAAGTAGTTGGTGGAATTATTATGAAGAGTTGAACATAAAGAGTGAAAAGTTGTAGCGTTACTTTTTGTTTTTTGGTGGAAATAAATAATAGAAAAGAATTATGATTTAACAGTAGCAAAAATTGAAAATAAAAATTAAAAATAAAACTAAATTGAAGTTGAAGTGATGGAAAAACAATTCATATTTATAATTTATTAATAAGCTGTAGAAGTTGGTGAAGAGTTGTTTATGTCTTTTGGCTTACATCAATTTAATAAAAATAGTTGAAAAATAGAAATTGTAAAATAAAAATACTAATTTTGATTTATTTTTAAAAATAAGTTAATAAGCGCTTGCAAACACCCTCTTAGTCGAGCCCCAATATCATGATTTTTTTTACATAATTAATCAATTTATTTATTAATTAAATTGAGATCAAAAGTAATATTTAAATGAAGAGAGAGAGAGAAAGAGAGAGAGAGAGAGGATTCAAAATTAGGAATCAGAGTTTTGTGAATTGATTTTATTGAAATGTGAAATAATTTAATTTGTTAATTTACATAATTAAAGGCTGGAAATATTATTAAATAATAAAATTGTAGAGGAAGCAGAGTCATTTATGGCCCACAAGAGATTAATAATCTAATGTGCAGACAAATTTCCATATGCCAAAACGGTCAACTGGTCGGTGGTTATGACGAGTGGTCCCCCTGCCTTACATTAATACCCCTAAACTATAACCTAAATTACATCAACATCCTTCAATTTACTCATGATTTGTTATAATTACACATAAATTTTTTATAATTTATTTAATTATATATTCACATAACAAACAAACAACATATTTTAACAAGACAAGTAATGGGGCAGGCCAGTAATGGGCTTCTAAACATCATCTAATGGGCCTATTGGGCCAGATGTAGCAGGCCCTTTGAGCAGATGAGGAAGGCATGAACTGAAAATGAAACCCATTTAACCCTTAAATTTAATCCATACTCAAAATTTGGAAAAGGATTCTTAGTGGCAAATATTTATTTTTAATTTTGTTTAGATTCTGGTGTGAAAAGAGAATATATAAAATTGTAATGTTAAATTAATATATTTTTAATACGTATAAAAGGATATATTTTCACTGGCCTTAAATAGCTGTTTGGTTAAACTTTTCCATAGTAAGCTACAATTCAATGATTTGAATTCCATCTGACGAAGTGGAAGCAGAGACGCGCGGCGTGGCGAGGACTTGAAGAAGATGATGATGATGATGCTGTTGCTCTTGATCTTTTTTTTCTCTTTTTTTGAATTTTATATTTTATAAATTTTAACATATGAATTAAATTAATTATGTGTTTTTATATTTAATAAATATATTAAATATTAAAATTTTATTTATTTTAATTTATATAAATAATATAATTTATTTGTTGTAATTCACATAAATAATTTTAAAATATTATTCAAGACAAAATACCTTAACTAATATTATTTAGGAAAAAATATCATGTAAAATTATTTACTATAATTTATATAAACAATATAGTTTCATAATATATTCAACAGAAAAACAAATTAACTAATAATATTATAGGACAAAAATCATGTATTTCAATTCTAAAAACATATAAATATTAAATTAGTCCTGAATATTTGATACTTTCATATGTAAAAAATGTATAATGATGTAATAATATTTTTTACATATAAATATTATATGAATAATAATTGTTTAGTATTTGTAATAAAATATGAGAAAAAGTAAAGAATTAATCAAAAAAATAAAGTGGGAATATAAGCATAAATATCAGAATACATTGGTGGGCGGTAGAATAACAGTCTCCTCTTTCTTCTCTTCTTTCCTTTTTTTCTGATTTCATTCTTCCACCATCTCCATGGAATAATACACTTCCACGTCAGGGAATAGCAACATTTCTCCCCAACTTCTGATTGAGTAAGTTTGGCAATTCCACATTTTCAGTCTTGTTAGTTTCTGTGTATATATATGTATCTTCGCCTCTTCTGAAGAACATTAAACTGAAAACTACAGAAATCAAAATTTCTTTCTTGATTCTTGCTCTACAGTTTTCAATGAGCACTCTTCCCTCTCCTTCCATCGTTTCCGCTCAAGATTTTACATGGTATCAGAGCCATCTTTGATGGTCTCTGATTAACCCAAACAAGAAACTCCATAAATCGATTTATTGATTTCAAGAATTGAAGGTGACAATGGCAGAGGACCCTGAGGTTCTGAAATTACAGCCAGGAGACAATCCAAGATTCACTCAATTTCTTGTTTTTTCGAGTCCTCAAGTACGTGGGTGGGGTTGTCTGGAGTTTCTCAAAAAATGACTCGTGAATTCATCATCTTGTGTTCCTGGCTTCTTGGCATTCAGAGAGGTGGCATTCGGAGAGGTCACCCCGTTTTCTTATTTTCAGATTTTGATTCTTGATATGGTACAACTGATTACTCTTCTTCTGAATTCTTGTGTTGACTTTGGAAAATGGATTGGGTTGCCTTCACTAGAAAATTACAATTATTTAGGAAAAAAATTTATGACAAAAATTGCCTGTCCATGCAAGTAACTCTGCGGTATTGTGTTTCAGGAAAAGGCGGAGACAGTGGAAGACGAAAATGAGCATGGAGAGGAAGAAAGAGATGGAAAGAGGTTGCGTATTGAAGAGGGTGAGTTAAGTGAAAAGGAGGAGAAGGAGCAACAAGAAGCAAAGAAAATTAGAATTGAGGAGGGTGAACTTAGCGATGAAGGATTATTGAGGGCTGTAAGATCACTATCGCCGTCATCTTTGTCATCGGTTGAGCTGGAAAGTGAAATTGAAGCTGCACCATCACCTCCCAAAGAGAATAATATAGTTGTAGGCAACAACAAAAATGATGGAAAACGTAGCACTAAGAATAGACAGTTGCCTTGGAGGATTGAGTCGGTGATGTTCAGTCGGATTCCTCCTGAGTTGTTGTTTCACATCCTCAAATTTCTCTCTTCTGAGTTATCTGGATTTGTCCAATATTTTGCACAATGTGTGTGTGTGTGTGTTTCAACCTGGGGTTTGTTGTTTTTTGTTGAGTGGTTTTTTATTGACATAGTTTATACTTTTCTTATAATGGAACTGCAGGACCTTGTTTCTTGCTCAATGATTTGTAGATTCCTAAATTTTGCCTCTGCGGACGAATCCTTGTGGTGTCGCCTGTTAGTACTCTTTCCTCTGCTCCCTTCACCAGCCCCAACCACCCCATACATAAACTAAAAGAAGTAAAAAGAAAAAGAAAAATAAAAACAGAGCCTGGTCCAACAGAGGGGATTTCTTACCTTTCTACTAATGCTTTTTTCGTGCATGATTATTGCTGTTGTGACATCTTTTTCATGTTCTGCTTGGTCGTATTGCACTTGTATGTTGATGAACAATCTGATAAGACACTCCCTTTCTGCTGTTTTCCATGGGCAGCTATGTCTGGTCTGTGCATCCTAGAAACTTGCAATCGTCTACATATATATTTTCATCTATGAACTTCGAATGAGAAAATTTATAAATATTTGCTGCTTGTAGATATTGTATGCGGTGGGGTCTATTGCCACCTAAAAGGCCGCGTGAATGTGCTTGGAAGAAGCTTTACATCCAGGCAAGTTTGGTTTCTAAGTTTTAAGTTCTGTCATTTTTTAACAAAGAAAAATTACAATGTGAAAATGCTATATCTTATCTTAACCCTTCATAAATGGAGGAGTGTGTTGTCACATACTGTTTGTTTGTCTTTTTCGACTTTCCGGAACCCAATTTGCTTTCACGTACTTGTCTTTCTATTGAATTGGATAGTTCACATTGAGAAATCTTTAACTCACGTTTTTGGCTTGCTTTTGCTTTGTCTCGGCAACTTTAGAGTTTTTAAAATCTCTATTTTCTATCAGTTTTGTGGATGTGACCTCCTTTTCTTTTGAATTTATTATATTTATAGCTATGAAATGATTTTGTGGTCGGAAAATGTCAATTATTTCGCCTATAGCTGATCATGGTTAATGCAGCTCCCTTTCTATGGTTTCATTGTCATGCCACTCTTGGTCCTTGTTGAAATCTTTGGAAAGGTCTGTTGGTAACGAAATCAACGATCTATTTTAGGAGCAGTAAGTAATGTATATGCTTTTCCTAGTATTATCTTTGATACCAATCAATTTCATAATGTATATGCTTTTCCTAGTATTATCTTTGATACCAATCAATTTCACCTATGTGGGTCTTGATGCATAACTGTGATTCTCTGAAATCTAAGTGCCATCCTCCACTCTGTTTCTTGTATTTGAGCTTTACTTTAAGAGATCTTAACTCGACTGTGATGAAACTTCGTAAACCAATTGCTAGTCCCCTAGTTTATGAACCCACAGAATTATTTTTGTGATGTGCATCCAAAAAGGTTTCTTCCTTATGCAGTATCTGTTGCTTATGCCTTTCAAAAAGTGCCTGAATGATTTATCGATGTTCTTTTCTTCCGTGTGTTAGTTTTTACATAATTCTGTTGCTTATGCCTTTCAAAGAATGCCAGAACTGTACTATGGAGGCTATTTCTTTGCGCCAAACGCATGTAGCATACAATTATAAAAGGGTTTCACCTTACTTGGTATATCATTTTTTAGTAATACATGTGACATGCATTTATTTGGTTCTTCACGTGAAGCATTAGTTAGTATATAACATCCAATGTATTTGATTATACAAGTCAAGCATACAAGTATAGGTGATCTATAATCGTTTATTGAAACACAGAGGGGCTAGAATATATTGGTTGGCAAGTTATGTGCGAACTAAATGGCTTCGTTTCATTAAGCATAGTGTTGAAAACAAAAGGTTTAATTCGGATTTAAACGCTCAACTGAAACACACGTTGGTTGCTAAAAGTATGCATTTTGACGACATTCTAGAACCTAATGGTAGTTGTATCTTCATCTTTCTTTCTTCATGTTTCTAACGAAAGGTAACCAGTGCTCAATTAATTCTTCTCTCCTGATTTTTTCCCCATATTTTTAAATCGAGAAAGGTTGAAACTATTGATTTTACACTTTGTAAACTACAAAACTCGAATTTACTGCACTAATTTCTGTGGAAATCCCTCACTGTCACCATTTTGATTTGGAAATAATGGGATCATTGAATTTTGAGGTTGCTCAAAATGTGGAGGATGCAAGCATTGGGTTGAGACTTAAATTGGAGAACAAACCTCCTCTCTCTTTGTGGACTTATTCCTTATTCATTTATTGAGTTGGGTTTTCTTCATGTGGTGGTTTCAAAATTTTTTGTTGTTATACATTTATTATCCTTGTGTGATTTTACAGAAACCACATTCGTTTATGTTATTAACATCATCATCTTTGCAGGTGTATCATAGAAAAATATGTTGGAAAATTTATATTATACAACAACGAATTATTTGATTGGTGAACCTTGAAAATAAAATGCTATATGCTAAAATGTTGAATGGTTGTCTAGATGCCAAATTTAAATTTCTCTTCCAAGATGAGTAATTTTTTGTGAATATTTGTAATTTCAGTTTTTGTTAAATGATTTTTAAGGAACACAAACTTTTGGTAACTTAATAAATATTAACATGTAGAACTTTTTTCCTTTTTATTATTAAAATGGAGAACTTGTTTTCTTTTTATTATTAAAATGAAGAACTTTTTTTCTCTTTATTTATGTTACCCACAATTTAGTTTTCTTTTTTACTCAAAGATTTGTTCTCTCATACCAAATGTTTTTTTTGTTACCCAATGAAGTTTTCAAAATCGGTATGAAGTGTGTACTAATTTTTCTTCAAAGAAAACGAAGTATAAATGGACAAAGTTTGGAATGTATTTAATCATTATTCATCTACTTGCTTTTTGAAAATGCATGAAATGTCGTAATTTTTCACTTCCTGATAATTGTGTTAAATTTTTAATTTTTGTAACTAATAACTCATTTAAAATATTTTTTTAGTTCTTTGAAAAACTTAAGATGCACGTCGTTTCCTATTTTTGAAAAAATGGATTGATGTAAAATATACTTTTTGATTTTCAAAGAAGTGCATAATTAATTTTTCTTGTGATAAATGATAACAAAAGGCATGTATTATTAATGATTGTACTTGTCAAGATACTGAAAAAGCTTTTTAAGATACGTAGTCACAGGTATTATGAAAATAATAAATATACTTGGCATCTAGACAAATATTCATCAATTTAGTATGTGCTATTTTATTTTCTAAGTTCACAAGTGAATTGATTTGTGGTTGTATAATAACAATATTCCAATAAATTTTGCTGTGATGCACCTATAAAGTCCAGATGTCAATAATGTAAACAAATATGGCGATTTTGTAAAATTTGTACAAGAATCATAAATGTTATGACAGACAAAAAGTTTTGAGACAACAACATGGGAACCTAACACAATTTATGAATCAAGAATAAATCAACAAAAATAGTGGAGGATGATCTCCCGTGTAGGCCTCAACTCTAATGTCTCCCGCATCCAACACATTTAAAGTTGTCTCAAAATTCATAATCCTATGTCTTCCAAATGAGAATGGTGAGAATGTGAAGGTTCTGTAGAAATTAGTTACACATCGAGTTCTTGTAGTGTACAAAGAAAAATCCAATGGTTTTGTCATTTCTTGAATTTTAAATATGGGGAAAAAATTTGTAGAGGGAATGGATAGGGACAACGGTTGCTTTTTTGTTAGAAAATGACAATGGGGAAGAGAGAGATACACTACTTTGGTTCTAAATGATGTTAAAATGCATTTTTTTAAGCAATCAAAGTGAAGTAGTTTTAGTTCAGTGTTTAAATTCATATTTTGACCTTTAGTTTCCAGCACTATTCTTAGTGAGACGATGTTATTTAGATAAGCATAGAACTGAAAAACCAAATATAGACTCTAGCGCCTTGAGGTTTAATAAACGAGTATGGATAGACCATAGATTTCATGTTACAATTGCGTTGTGTATTACTTATAAAGACTCGTCCATTTGTTTTCTTCAGGTTGACATTAGAACAAAGGAAGCATGGTTTAAGCTAATATCGGTCATCGACTAATGTAGTCGAAGTGGCGTATCATACGACACCATTGAAGTTGATATCAACAAAAGAGTTCACCCGACGAACCTATCTTGGACTTGTTTCATAGCGACGGTCTCAGATTGTCTTCCGAATATGTCTAATGGGTTTTAGAAGATTTTTTTTTAAATGTAAATTAGCACTCGTTGTTTATAGAATTTCAGCATTCTTTGTATGATATGAAAGATTGTACTTGTATTTTACCTAAAGCAATAAAGACTGTTATTCGTTTTATGTCCAAAGAAGTAAAATTTTTAAATTTTGTACATTTCCTGATTTCTATGAACTAGTAAAATGCAAGTGCATTGTTGTTAAATATAAACTTTTTTAGAAATATTTAATTTATATTGAATGGCAATAACAGAAAATTCAATAAAATTGAGAAATATTTTAATTTTTTACAAGGTATGAATATAAAATAACATTATAGAAAATACATAAGTTTTTAATTGTACGGTTTATATATGTTTCACAATATTGAATGATAAAAAAGCTTGTTTACTTTTATTCGTTTGGAAGTACCATCAGCATGGGGGCATGAAGAAATCCGAGATTCGAAAAATACATCTTTAATGCTTTCTTTGTTTTATATATCTTATTTAACATGAGTTAAAAGTAAAGAAATTTATAGTAGAATAATACGAGTTCCTTTTTCATCTATATGTTTGTCAACTCTATCTAGCACACGTCTGTAGTGGACGCATATTGATGTGTCAAGTTTGTAAAATACATTTTCAATATTATAATTATTTTATTTATATATTTTGTTAATCTATTTTCACAAAGAGTAAGAAACTAGAGAAAATTGTAGTAAAAAATACGAGCTTTTTAAATCTCTGTTTTTAACACCACTATCAGAACACCCTTTGTTTAAGGTATGTTGGTGTGTGAAGTTCGAAAAATACATATTTGACTCTCTAGTCTTTTGTATTGTTGAATTTATTTGATTTATTTTTGCTAAGCAGGATAAAAAGTAGGGAAAAGTATTATTTTAGTCCTGCTAAGTATGCTTAATTTTAATTTTAATCCAATAACTATGTCTATTTTTGTTTAGGTCCAGTAACTTATGAAATTACTTACTTTTAGTCCTCTGACAGATTTTCGAATAATTTTACCCCCATAAGTGTATATGAACTAAAATTACCTATGAACAATTTTACCCCAACTGTTCAGGCAAATGCATTGAATAAGTACTATTACTATGCGGCTAGGGGCTAGGTGTGTTTGATCCCGCCGAAGTGTTTGTGCGTGTGCGTGCAAACCTCGAGTGCAAATATGCAAATAAAAAAGATTTGGAGGGCCTGTTTGTAATTCAAAAAGTTGGACATGTGGTTTCGAGCTTGGAGTTGGGCTAAACCAAAGAAATTTTTAAATTTTAAGTTGATTACATATGAATTAGGATGGTGATTGATGAAACTGATCGCTTTTTAATCATTATAATTTAACCTATTTCTAGTCTACACGATCTATTTACATTTTTTTTCATTATAAATTGATAATATGTTTTATATTTCACTTCAAATGTACATTTTATGTAGAAAATATTATTTTAAATATATAAATAATATATTTTTTATATACATAATTATTTGTATACATACACGTACAATAAGATATAAAGCACACTACTAAATCTAAAATAATAGTTTAGGTACGAGTGTTTTTTAGATATGGGTTTGGATAAAGTAAGATTGTACCCATTGACAGTACTCTTTTCGCTTCTTGCTTTTCTTCACTTTTTTCTATGTACAAGACGGCATTGTTAGCTCCGCTACCTCCCCAACTGCACCAGCCCCTTTACAAGCTTTGTTCAAAAGCAAATTCTGCGTTCAACCTCAAATGATAAATCGGCAAAAAGATTCTGAAAAAACAGAAAGAAAAATCAGACTTTTTTAGTGAGTTTTTAAGGAATAAGCTCAGTCTCCTTTTTTTTTAGTCTGATCATTTTTTTTAGGATAAGAATTTCCCTTATATATGCTTAAAAATTGACGGTTTGAACGCAGACAAGGGAGGTTATTTAGCATTCATGCATTATTTTATATTAGTAAATAAGGACAAATAGATAAATTGTTGGACTGCACTTCAACTATCTGACTTTGTCCTGCTTATGTTAGTCAAAGTGTTCCAGTTGTTTTTAGCTGCATTTTCTGCATTAAATTCGTCTAAGTGTTTAAGCCAAGACAAGAACAATTTCAACTACATGAGACATGGTATGTTTGATTAAAAATGTCTGTCCTGAAATCATCTAATTCCATGGGATTCCCAATGTTTCTCCTATCTCTGTTCTGCCCCTAAAGCTTGTCATACTTCTCCACTGTTTCAGGTCTTGTGGGTCAGGAAGCATTGCAACCTTTTCATCACTTAGATAAAATATGAACAATCCTAAATCAAGCTAACTTTCGGTGCCCCTTAATCATAATCTTGAACCTCTTTTTAGTAGTAGCTTCTGTCAAAATTATTATCTCATTGACTAATGCACAATTCTCATGATCATTCAAATTATTGCTTTACAATTTAATCATTTTTACTCGGGGGTGTTTTCAATAGTTTCTACTTTTTGTGGAGTGGAAATCGGAAGTGTCTGAAAACAAAAGTGAAAAGTAGAAAGAAGTTGAAGTTGAAGTATTTGTGGATGTTGCAAATGTTTATGAGGAGAAGCTTAAAGAGCTCGGTTTAAACTGTTTACAGGTATAAGTTGTAAACTAAAATACTCTTTTCGAGTTAAATTCGGCAAATAGCTGATTAGCACTTAAGTTAAGATGTTGGAAACACTCATGATAGAGATGTCTATCGGGGTAAATAACCGGTGATTATGGTAGAATCAATACTTTCTGTCTGTTGGAACTGGAAAGGCCCTTTGTCTGGGAGGTTGATGGATTATTAGTGGTTGAGTAAACTTTATTCTCTGACTTTTGTAGTTTTGTTTATCCTCTTTTCTATAAATGCTAGCCGAGGTTTGTTCATTGCGTTCAGCCAAAATGAACGTTAGCTACAGCCAAGAATCGGAATCCGCTGTCTCAATTCGTTTAGTTGTACCCTTTCTTCAACAAGAATTTTCAGCTCAGCTTTTGTATATCTGAGAACATGTGTACAGATTTTTAGTGATGGTGAGATTTTATTCGTATAGTTCGTTGTCATTGACAGAATTCATGCTGCAGATGATCTGAATATTTTTGTAAACTTTCTTGCTACGTTCCCTCAAAAACATGCTCGGTTTCGCTAGCATTTGTTGTCTCTGTTTATAGTATTGCTATAGTTTTCGCATTAGAACATAGTAATACTTCTCATTACATCACCACAACATTGACAGTCTCCAGACATGTAAAGACTGTTCAGACATTGTACGAAATACATCATTTTATGTGGTAACTTCTGTGACGATTGATTATCAAGCTTTATACTTATAGGATCTGTCCGAACATTGTGACGTATATCTGTTGCATTACTAATTCCTTGGTGGCGTCATCTCAAAGGATTTCTCCTCGATCTATTTCTTCTGAAGCTTCCAAAAGGAATCCATGATGTATCTTCTTCTAACATAGCAACTAGAGCACTAAGAGACGAGTCTCTAAGGTTTTTGATGCCAGAAGCTTGCTTTGTCAGGTACACAAAACAAACAGTCTTTTCTGTCTGACTGGAGGCAAACAAACTAAGATAGAATCTTAATGTTTCTTTTTTCTTTGTTTCTGTGTGGAAAGGGCGATGGAGGCCTTTGCATGTTCTAATCTCATTGCAAGCAAAAACTCAGGAAATGTTCAGTCAAAATGCCCAGATTAAGGACTTAGAATCTGCACAAAGAGAGCTCCATTTGGTGAAAGAAGACCTGGCTGACACTCCTTCGGTTGTGGAAAGAATGAAGAACCAGCTCCTAGACTGCAAGAAATTGGAAGCTCAGGCCCATGAACTCGTCAGTGAGACTCTGATGCAACTGGAGACGGCTAAAAAGACGGTGGAGACACTCAGGTCAGGGGGATGTAAAGCAACGGAAACTTATGATGCCATAGCTTTCGAGCTGGAACAGTCCAGGGCTCGTGTTAAGTTTCTAGAAGAGCTTGTATGCAAACTCAAGGCCGACATTGACAGCGCTGGCTGCAAAGAGTTTGAAGAAAAGGCTGGTGAATCGACAGAAACGGATTTTACGTCTGTTAAACTTGAAGTTGAACAATTGAGGTCTGCTTTAGAAGTTGCCGAGATAAGAAGCAATGAAGAACAAGCTCGAAGCGCAGAGCAGTTGAAAAATGCTTTTGAAACTGTGGAATGGATAAAGTCTGCGTCGGGTCAGCGAGAGGCGGAGCTGGAGGCAGAGCTACGAAAATCTAGATATGAAATCGAGGAGTTGAAGGCGAACCTGAAGGATAAAGAAACTGAATTACAAAGTATTCTTGAGGAGAACGACGACCTTATACTGCGGCTAGAAAGCACGTTATCAGGACGGAGAGAGCGTAAACTAGAGAAAGAGTTGCGGAGATCATGGGGGGAGATTCAAATTCTGAAAGCCCGTTTCATGGACAGGGAGACAGAGTGGCGTAACGCATCAGATGAAAACGAAAAACTTAAGTTGGAGATCAAACAAATAAGTGAGAGACTTGTGTCTGATTTAGAGGTGGCAAGAGCTGCCGAGAGGGAGGCTCTCATGAAGGTGGGCTTCATGGCTGAGGAAGTCGACAAGAGTAACAAGAAGACGGCACGAGTAAGTGAACAGTTGGAGGCAGCACAAGCGGCAAATGCAGAGATGGAGGCCGAGTTAAGGAGGCTAAAGGTGCAGTCGGATCAGTGTAGGAAGGCTGCCGAGGCAGCTGCTTCTATGCTTTTGGCAGGAAGTAACGGGCAGCTCGTGGAGAGAACTGGATCGATGGACAGAATCTATGGCCCTTGGACGAGGAGGGTAAGTTCGGCTTATGTAGACGAGCTGGACGACGATCTACTGAAGAAGAAGAATGCTAACATGCTGAGTAGGTTTGGGGTCTTGTGGAAGAAACAGCAGAAATAGGAGAGAAGTTTGCTGGTTATGTATGATCTTTGGGCAGGCAACATTTGTGCTTCTTCATTCTTAACTAGGTTCTTACAAATCATTCATTCTGTGGAAGATATCTGCACTCTTTTGTGTTTTGTAATAGTAATGAAGAATCTGAAATTGGAACTATGCCATACAGTTTACTCATGATCAGAAACGATTGGTGCTTATATAGTTCTTAATTAGTTCTCTATTATGATAAAGTTTGGATACTTTCAGTCAACAACATGATTGAAATTTTATCCAAATAACTTCAGTGCAACAGAGCAATTAAGATTATACTTTCCCCAAAAAAAACCTTCTCAAATTAAGCTTACACCCCCTTTCACCCCATGATTTAAAAAAGGGATAATTTCACTTTTTCCTCCTTCTATTTGGTATAATTACACGTAAACTTCTATGATTTGGAAAATTACATCTATCACTGCTAAAGTTTGCTTTTGTATAACAAATAAATCCTCCCGTTGTCAAAATTTATTGAATTTGCTGATATTAATAAAATAAATTGATTAAAAATTGATATTCACCCTCAATTGACTTATTATTGACTTATTGCAGGTCAAGCAATTTTTTTGGACTAAGCTACCATTATAACCTTGAAAATATACCACCTCACATGCATTAATGCATAAAGACGTATGGAGGCAATTTGATCATTAAAAAAAGTTGCAATAATTCAATAATAAGTTAATCAAAGGTAAATATAGATTTTTTTTAATATCAGCAAATTCGGTGAATCTTAATTAATTGAGGGACTTATTTATTAGAGGGAAGCAAATCTCAGGATTGCTAGATGTAATTTCTCAAATTACATGAATTTACGTGTAATTACACTAAATCTTAAAAAAAAGAAGTATAATTATCACTTTTCAAAAAATAATAATATTAAATAAACATTATGTCTCTATGTATTTGTAGTATTTACATTTTAAAATGAATAAAATTATTATATTTATATATTTGAAGAATGTCTCTGTGATATTTTCTTTTTCAAGGTGATTTGATCAAAAATCAGAAACAAAGACATCCGGATGATGAAGGGAAAAAACTGAAAAAATTGACTTCAATTTTTCCCCTCAACATTTTCGTCCAAAACCCTAATGGCATGGATACAATTATAAACAATTTATTTAAAAAAAAAATAGATGTAAGTATAATTTTTAAATTTTTTTTGAGAAAATTGTAACTTTATATTTTTAGATAGGTTCTAATTTGAATGAAGTCTTAAAACCAATAAGCCGATCAAAAAATACTAATTCAAATAATATAAAGTTTCATAGAAAGAATACTAAAAAATAAAGAAAATATAGAATGTGAAAATAACAAAGAGAAATTTGAATTAATATGAGAGGTAAGGCCCAATCTAGAGTTGTATCTTAATGAGAGCAAGAGCCCTCCCTACAAATTCTATGAAAGCCCAATCAAAAAACCCTAACGTTGATCTCTCTCTATAAAACCCCCAAATTCTAGGGTTTTTACACGCATCGCTCGCCTCTCCTGTAGAGCAGCTCCAAAGTCCAAAAACCCTCTTGCCCAGAAAAGAAAACAATACGTCTTTGTGAAGAAATTTGAATAAGTGAGGTGGGTTCTGTTCATTTTATTTCTGGATTTGTGTGTGTGATGGGATTAGGGGAGTCCATCTTGGCAAAGCTGACGAGCCGTCTACTGAAAAGGTGGGGGGCAATGAGCAGCTTTGAATGCTAATGGACTAACATCAAATGTCACTCTAAAACTGTTCTCGGCTTCTTTAAAGCTATGGAGTTGCAGATCAGTAGAGTTGAAACATTTCTTCTTCATCATCATCAATACTGTGAATGTACTTTTCTGTGTTGTCTTGAATTGATTATTGATATACTTACGGAGTCCATCTTGGCAAAGCGGAGGAGTCCTTTTAGGGCAATGAGCTGCTTTGAATGCTATTGGACTCACATCAAATGCTGGAGATAATAATACATCAATTCTCTTATGGATTTAAACACCTGTTTCTCATTTTCAGCTGATGGACATCATCTTACCAACTCCTTGATTTGGATTGCATTTTTGTTATTTGGAGAAAATGAAAAACAATATCATGAATTTCAAGAAACTAATGTTTCAAGTGTTGAGATGAGATTTTCAACTCATAACTACCAAAACCATTATAGCCAAGAAGATCCAAATATCACAGGTTATAAGTCATTTATTTTATAAAACCAAGTGAACAAAGACAAGAATTTCAGGACTTTGGATTGGACTGATGAGTCTCTATAATTTGGAGACATTTAGAATGAAGAATTTGAATTTGAGGTAATAATTTGTGCAAAGGGTTTTAAATTTTTTTATATTAAAAACCTGAAATTTATTATTATTTACTAACACATAGTTGTAATTTAAAGTAGAAGAATTAAGTTTTTGTTTAATTTAGAATTTTAAATAGATTTATATAATTTATTATTAGGACTTTGAAATTGACTCAAAATCATCATTCCGACTGTTGTTTTTATATACTTATTGTAATATTTTGATATATATGTGTATTTATTAGTTTGGAACGCAATGATATATTTTTATAATATTTTCATGGGCCGGAGAGTTTCTTTTCAAAAGATGGGCCCAGTAGGATTAAGATGCGGATGTCTGTGCTAAGCTGCTATTTATCAAAACAGACACATGGAGGCCCATCTTCAGCTTGATCAAGCCCATTTGTTCTGGATTGATGCCCTCATGATCCAGTGAGATTGGGCCTGGATCTTAGTTTGAGCAACTACTTCAATTTTTAGGTATTTATACACCATGCATAAAAAGGTGTACATGAAATAGTCATTATTGCCTAATTACCCACTTGGACCTAAAACCATTATATGAACTAGTTGGATTGGGCATGCTAGATGCACGTGCATAAATTAAATATTATTTAATAAATAAAATATTGTAGAAAAAATGATATATGAAAATGATTTTGAAAGAGAATATCTAAATTAGGAGAAATATAAAAAAAATATTAACTTAAAAGTAAATAATTATTTAACTTGAAATGTGAATTAACAGAATTATTAATAGAACCAAGTGATTAAAAGAGCTAGTTATTTGACATAAAAAAAATCATTATTTTAGGGTATTTTAGTCAACACACCTATATATTAAAAACCAACATTATTGAATATTTCTCAATAATTAATGCTATATATTTTTTTTAAAATGCATGTACTAATTTAACCCTCCTTATTTTATTTTTTTTCTTGTGACTAACATTTTCAGCGGAGGGGCGAATTAGTAATCTAAACTACGATTTGGTCATAATCTATACTTTTAATTTGAGAATTTAATCTAATCGTGCGGCTCTCGTTGGATCTAGCTTTTGGGTGAAATGGTCTGGTCTTTTTTCATTCTTTTCAGCAGAATGGTCCTTTTTCATTCACTATCAACTACATTAGAATAGTTAAAAGAATAATTTTATATACATAAATTCATATATGTATTTATATATTTATCAAACTCTTGATTATAAAATTTGATTTTGAAGTTATTGATTTTATGTCAAGATTCATAATTCTATAGTTAATTATAGAAATGTAAATTGTCTATATTTCAGAAGTAACATTGTCTCAAAGTTGATAATAAAATACAGTGAAATTAAAAATTACGTATTCCTATACTTATTAAATTGTGATTTTAATATAATTGAGTTCCAAATATTACCATTAGAAAATGTATAAAATATTATATTTAAAAATTGGAAGACAAATTTGAATTGTCCAATTACAATATCAAACAAGTATTGAATATTGTAAGGAAAAAGAATATCTTTTCCGACCAGGTTTTCAAATTTTCTTACAGATGTAGTTGAGCCAGACAGTTGATTATTATTTTTTTAAAAAAAAAAAAGGAAGAAAAAAAGAAAGAGAGAAGAAGCAGTGGAATAAGGTGAGATGTGAAGTGGGAAGATCCTGTTCTAACTGATGAGACTATTTTATTCCTATTATATTATTATTATTATTAATAAATGGAGTTGGAAATCACGCCCAAATCTGGAGTTGGATTTGGTGTGGGCGAAAACGCGGAAAATCTATTCCGAAATTGCTGCTCGCTGAATTTTCTACGCCTGTATTGGGCCAACTCAAACATGCCTTCTTCTCCTCCTCTTCCTCAATATATATATATATATATATCAACTTTTAATAATAATAAACTTGATCTACCTAAAAACACGACAATGAATGCAATCAATCATATATATTTTACTAACAATATTATTATTATTATTATGCAATTACCGAAAACCCCTGCCAATGTCGTCACTCGACATCCTTTCTTCAGACATTAATTGCTCAAACCATGAAACATCAATCTCAACATTCCCTCACTCGGCTTTCTCTCTCTCAATACCCAAAAACAAAATGCCAACCAAACCCACTCCTCTCTCTCTCTCTATATATATATATGTATGTGGGATGAGCAACCGCAAAACAGACAAACAAACAAACACACACTATCATCATCATCATCATCATCATCATTTCAGACGTTTCAAATATGAAATTTCCATTAGTTTGTCATCAAAACAAATAAAGTAACAAAACCAATACATAAACACATCAACAAAACAGGAAATTATGACTCCACCTGAATCAAACTCCCTTCCCCTCCCCTCCCTCTTAATTACTACTCACAAAATCCATACCATTAAATTAAATTAAGCTTCTTCTTTCTTTCGTTTTCAAACCCCCCCCCCCCCCCCCCCCAATTAGTTAAGACTTTAGGACAACGAAAACCTATTCAAACCTGTTTTCCTTTCCCCCTCCTCTACCATAATTTATGTCTTATAATTCTTAGAGAGTTTCGATACTCGCAATCTCATACGAAATTCAAAGTATCGAGACCTGCTAAGAATGCTAATTCTGTCTTTACATGAGAGGGCTATTGAGAAGTCCATGCCAATTAGATGATCCTATTCCATTCCAGCTCAGTCGACCGGAATCCAAATCCATTGTCGTGTTGCCATCGCCACCTCCAAGATTCTGCCACGGGAATCCCCACAAAACTCTGCTTTCGCCTTCTCTACCCGAGCCGCACATTTCTTGCTTCACCGTCGTGACTGCCGTCGACGACGCGGTGGTTCCGCCGTTGAACTCCTCAAATGGGACCCCCATTTCTTGGCTTCCACTCATTCCCATTCCTCCATTCTCCACTCCCTGCAGGTTCCCATTTCCCATTCCTCCATAGTACAGATTCTGGAATCCATTTGCGGGTGGAGTGCTCTCAAGAAACCCGCTCCTGAGCGCATCAAACAGCCCAGAAGAAGAGCTGGCCAACCCAGAATTACTCCCAAGAACATCGCCATGATGATGGGGCATGTTTGGATTTCCCCAAATCGAGAATTCTTGATGGTCGTCCAGCCCCAACAACTGCCCGGAACTTTGCTTCTGAATCCGGGCAATTGCAAGGCTGAGGTCATTGGAATCGTATGACAAAGGGGGAGTCAAGGAATTAGGGTCCATAGGGCTGGGGAGTGTTGTGATTGGTGGATCTTGGCCACGCTTCGAGGACGACAACGATGAAGAGGACGAAGACGACGAAGATCTCTTGTTCTTCCGGCACCCTCCCCCGACTGGAACATTCCTCAAAGTTCCACCTTTTGTCCAGTACCTCCTGCAAGATTTGCAGAAGTACCTAGGCTGGGAGAGGCTGTAGTTGTTGTAGTAACAGAACTTGGTGTTGGTGGAGTCACATCTAGGGCATTTCAGGGCTTGCTGATCAGCTGGTCTTGGTTTCTTTTCTTGCTGTGTTTTTGTGCAAACCAACATGCTTTCTAGTGTCTGAGAACCCATTTCCTGAACAGCAAATTCAAATATAAAGATGGTAAGTTAATTTGACAAGGAATTAACCAAGAAACACACACACATATCTACATATATAAGCAACAAGAAATGGAGATTAATTAATTTGTTAAGATGGGGATTAGTTTATAAGTTGGATAATCAAAATCCCAATTGGATTATGTGCAAAATCAACAACATATAGCGGTGCAAAAAGAGCTTTAGGCAAGCAGTTTGTGAGGCTTGTGTTAATCCAAGAAACATGAGCGCTAATAACCACAAAATTATTCTTAATTCCATGAAGTTTCCAAGAATTAAAGTGTCTATTACACCATCTTCAGCCCATAAAAAGTCTAATTCAAAGAGCACAAATCAGAAGAACAACTCTCTCTCTCTCTCTCTCTCTGAGTATACTGCTTCAGATTTCAACAGTTAATCATCTCAAATTTCTGACAAGAATTCGCTTATGTATCAGTCAGATTCACTCAAAAGAAGCCATAAACTGGGATTTCAAACACAAATAGTTGAGAAAAACTAGAAAACCCATTTGAAGAGTACCCAAAACGAAATCAGCCCACAAAAGTGAAGGGGAAAAACCCCATCAAAGTGATTCAAAAAATTCTTGAATTTTTACCAGAAAAGTGAAAGATACCCACACAACAAAAACACAAGCAAGTAGTAATCTTGCTGTAAGAAATTAATCCCACCTGGTGATGGTGTTGTGCGCTTGAAGAATCCATCCCATGCAACACTGCCTTTTTCTCCCCCCCACCTGACCTCTACCTTCTTAGAGCACTATTCAAATTTCCACTACTTAGACAAAAAAGAAACTGGGAGTATTGATGAAGTGGATATGTATGAGGAGTAGAAGCTATGCAAGAATCATGCAGCTGATGCACTGAGGAAATACCCACAAGCAGGAGGTGTACATGTGTATATATATAATAATGATGAAGAGAGAGAGAAGAAGAAGGAGACAGAGTGGGGGAGGAAGAGCTGCCGATATAGAGAGAGAAAGTGTGAGTGTAATGATTACAAGATTGTACTGGGGATGTGTGTATGTATATGCGGGAGTTGGCACGCAAGAGAAAAAGCAGTCGTGATCAGGTGTACTGTATATACATACATAGACCGGGGAGAGAGAGAGAGAGAGAGAGAGGAGAACGGGATTTTCATTTCAGATTTCATCAGCCAGTTTTGTCAGTAGGGCCCAGCAGCGTGGGATGGCAAACTATACGTGGACCCCACAAGCGCTGTTATCCAACGCCCTTGTGGGGGTCCACCATTTACGATGCAACCGCGCATCCGCTTTCAATTCTGTTCAATTGAGACTAAAACAGCTAGAAATTGAGACTAAAGAACAAAATTTTCTGTTCAATTTTCATTTGCTAAATGTAACAAATCGAGTTGAAATGGAATTTTAGCCATTGATTTTAATTGAATATCATCTATATTATACTATACTTATTTGACTATAATTAAATTCCTAATCTGCCTACAGTATTCATAATGCCATCCTACTGAATTATGTTTACAATAGTAGTGGAAAAAAAATATTTTTCATCTCGTAATTTATGATCTTTTCATTTCTGATTCCATTGATTATAAGATTATTATTTCTATTCTTACAATATTCGAAAAGTAGTACGTTTAGTCCCATGGGACCTATCGACAGATATATAATAAAAAATATTACGTGACCGTTACTTAATGGGACCTAAAGTATTGATTTTTTAACATTATAGGACCAATGTTATAATTTTATAACTGACCCCATGCTTATTTTTCATTAAAGTATCTAAAGGAATGTGTCATGTCATCACAAGTGCTATTTTTTAAAAGTTACGAGACAAAAAATAAAAATTTTGTTTTAAATATTGTACAAATTTTGATTCTATTTAACCAAATTTGGGTAAAAATTTTCTACATATTCAAATTAGCATAATTGTAAATGAATATTTACATGTATGTGCAAATATAGGGATAATTAAATTTTCCTTCTTGAGATTTGGTGTAATTTTATGTAACACCCTTGAAATTTACCTTCTCTAACAAATAAGTCTATTCGTTAGTCAAAATTAACTAAATTTGTTGGTATTAACAAATAAATCGAAAAAGAATCTATATTAACCCCCAATTGACTTATTGTTGATGTATTGCAGATCAAATAATCTTTTTATGATCAAATTAACCTCATATATATTCATGCATTAATTCATGTGATGAGATATATATCTTCACCGTTATAAGATTAATTTAGTTGAAAATAAATTTTCTGACTTGCAACAAATTAGTAATAAGTCAATCGAGGATAAATATCATTTTATTGAGTTATTTTGTTAACATCAACAAATTTAGTGAATTTTAACAAACGAAATGACTTATTTGTTAGGTACAGACAAATTTCAAATATGTTAAATATAATGTTTTAAATCATAAATTTTATATATAACTACACCAAATTTAAGAAGACAAAATTATAATTATTCCTTAAATATACATACACATATACATGTGCAATGAGTAAGAGAGGATTGCAAGGGTGGTGATGGGTGAAATCAATCAATATTCTACTTTACGTCCCCATTCCATAATTGTTCCCAACCAAAGGTTGCTCCATTTACGTGCCACGTCCAATCCCACCTATTTATATATGCTGCTTTGAGTGCACAATCACTGCCTTAATTAGTTTCTCTCTCATCACCATCATCATCCTCATCATCTCTCTCTTTCTAAATTAACAAGAGAGAGAGAGAGAGTCAAGTGATGACATGATTTTAATTAGATATAACTATATTTACGAATTTATAATCCATTGTCTATTTATATAAATTATCCATACACCAATAAAAATTATCAATATTATTTATATATATTATTCATATTTTTTTATAAATTATATTTACGCCCTCTAAAAACATCAAAATTGTCACATAATCCTGCTTTTTTACTCTTGGAAATGATTTTCTGTATTTATACAAAAGATATCAGTAATTTTGTATAAATAAATTATAAAGTAGGGATATAAATGTAATTATCCTTATCTTTTATGTCAAGGTTGTTAGGTTGGGACATCTCTTACATTATTATTATCTTCTTGCATCGTGTTTTCCATGCCATACTTTCCTTAAACTATACTACTACCTACTGTACACGTACCCCTTATTAATAATACTTTGTCCTGATAATTGTTATAATTAAAATAAATGCATATTCTTAAACTTATAAAAATATTACACTCTGTGTGTCCATGTAGTGTATAATTAATATCATCATGTTTGTATCCATGCATTATACTAAAAGAGTTACGGACTTTGAACGGAGATTTTATGGTAATATTTATTTGTTTATTTATTAAAATGTGATTTGCAATTCTTTCGTGATGAATTAGCTCTTATATTTTCCATCATCTGTACTGATATAAAATTAAATGAAAAAACACTTTTTACTTACAAACATTAATTTGCAACATAGTTATATTAAATTTTGGTTGTGTCAATAGAGAATGAAAAACATGATTATTCTAAGCCCTAAATCCTAAACCCTACTCTTCTAGTCATATATATATATATATTGTATCTTATGTTAACAATTTAAAAGAATTAATGGGGTGGAGAAATAGTTCATTTGTATGATTAAGTGGCAAGAAAACATTGCCTTTCTAGCACCATCAATTCTACATAGGAATCCTATGGATATAGACCTATATATATATATATATATATATATATATATAAAAGATGATTGATTGTGTGCAGTAAATTTAATTAGCTGCACCAAATTCATGATTATGTTTGTGACTTGAACACATGTATGGAGTGGGGTAATATATTCATGTCCTAATCAACTAAATTTATGAACTGAATCATGTCCTAAGTTAACGTTTTCTCCCTTCTTTTCTTTTAACCTTAATATATATATATATATATATTTATTTATGTTTTTCACTGGAGGTGACATATATTTTTATTCGACAAGTTCAAGAAGGGGAATGAAGAGTTAAACCTTTCTCAACAAATGTACCCATAAAGTTTCGAACTTTTGCTGAATAAATTGTCTTAGCATCCAATCCGTATATCAATCGACCAACAGCTTATTGGTGAAACTTTACCCATATTTACTAAAATATTTTTAAATAATTTTCAGATGCGATGATCGTTCATTAATTCATATTATACTGGACGTGATTGAAATGCCATTATATGCGTATTAGAATAGCATATAAATTTGGATTGAAGAGTTTATAAACTAAATACTTCAATTGCATAATATTATTAGATGGTTTATTTATGAATTTCAAAATTTTCAACAATTGAGTTGAATTGTTTCTTCAATCATAATATATAAATAATTGCTATCCTCCTATTAATAGAAACATAAGTTAAATTCGCATGCAGCTCAATTAATATTCAATTATTATAAACGTGTGCGTTTCCAAGAATCAAGATAGATATATCGAGATTGAAAGATATATTCGTGTACGTACATGTATATATACCTCTGTCCCATAAGCACGGGAGAGACCGTACATACATATATATACACACAAAAAGCTATTATTCCAAAGTTTCCATCTGGAGTATATCTCGTGCCATTTAGGAGGTATCTGCAATTAATTTAAATAAAAATATTTATCGAGTTATTATTAAAAATAAATTATAATAGACTCCTCAAATATTTATTATAATTACAAATATCCACTCATTGTCTAAAAATTGCCAAATACCCTCCCAAAATTAGCGTCCGTCTAACAAATATCACTACAAAAAAATTGAATTTTTGCTACGCTATAAAAAGACCACGACTTAAAAACTGTGATAACTTAATTTTAGTAACCACGATTAAATAAAATCAAAGTAAAAAATTAATTTTTACCACCATTAATCAATATTCGCCATGATTTTTTGCCATCGCTAAAATATTGGTCATGATTTTAACCATGACTAATGTTTTGGCCGCACTTACATAAACAAAGGATAATGGCTATTGTGAAGCCGTGGTTGATTTTATTTGCCACAATTTTTTTTTTCTTTGGCCTATATTAGTTAACCATAGCGAAAAATCGTATTTTTTTTAATGGATCACTATAATGAATTGTCATAATGGGACGTATTTGTTTAGGCAACCAATTTAGGAGTTATTTTTATTTTTTCAAATATCATAAAAGTATTTGTAACTATGACCGTTAGATTTTAAATTTATAAAAAAATTAAGAGTTCAAATTACATTGATAAATAATATATTTAAGAAAACAAAGAAAATCAGCACTCTAACCTCCACTCCTACCCCGTTACCTATCCCCCGCCCGCTTTCGCTCTTCCCCACAATTGTATAATTTCTTTGCTATTTTTTACTTGTGTTTTTAAATACTGACGACTTTCACAATCATTTTATTTACCACTTTATATATAATTTATTTTCAATACAAAAGTGGAAGCTACTGCAAAATAATACCTCCTTAATTTTATAATGTGGAGAATATTTGGATAATCAGTTGTTTGTCAGTTACATAAGGGTTTAATTTTTATTTATTTTCTGATTAAAATTTAAAGTACAAAGGTGACAGAGATTCTACATAGTTAGATTAGATACATGAGATATTGATCTTTCATGCGTCAAATCTTATCATCATCCCTACCTCAAAAGCAGATATATATACATATGAATCTTCACACAAATCAATTACATTAATTATATGTTCATCATGCATCACCAATCTAATGTTTACTTCAAAAATACATTGGGAACCCCTCTTTTTTTTACCATTTATGGAATATAGTATACTGTTTTCTTTGTACTTACATTATGAGGAAACATACAACTTTTTATCTTAAATTTATCGAAGTATGCATGGGGAAGCAAAGAAGAGACAAGTGAATCACTACAGACATAGCTTTCCAACACCTAGTTTGAATTAAAACAACTCTATGTATTACCCACCTACCTAGTACTTTTGACATTTACATATATATATATATCTTGTGCTTTTTGGCTGCATATGCAACAAGTTAATCTCCTTACATGCATGCATATAGGGTAAAGTTTTATTCTCAACTCCAAATATTGATTCATTTTTAATCATTGAATTTATGAACGGATCAACTTTGTGATATAATGATAATCTCATCTAAAAAATTACATTTTGTCCAACAGTCTCTTACAATTCGAATTATATACACACACGTATGTATAAATCGAGTATGAAAACATTAAATAATATGAATTTTTTTACCTCATCAGCAGCGAAAATTATATTCTAATAACTGATATCATTTATATTGTTTAGAGTTTATATATTAAAATTTAATTGTATATATTACAAAACCCCTCCGCACCCGCCCCCAATTCATGAAAGGAAAATACTAGAATTCTAGTAATTAATTATTATAATGTATGGATATGAATGATTGGATGAATTTCCTTATCCATTAAGACATACAGCAAATGTGCAACAAATGCAATCCACTAGCAAGGAATAATAATCAGCCAATCAAAAAAAAGATATGCATCAAGAGAGATCACCCTAATAATTAGTTATATAATTAATTAATACCCACTACAAATTAATTTGGGGGTTGATTAATTATTATTAGGTAGGATTTAATTTGAAGGGACCAAGATCCTTGGAATGGTGGGAAAATCAATGCATGGATGGACACCTCCACCCCCACCCCCACCCCCCACCCAACAAATATTCTAACCCTGTCATCATCTGTCAGTGGGGACATATATATATATATATCATAAACCAACAATCATTGATCCCACTCTTCATCATCTTGGGATCCCATGAAAATGTCTTTTCTTTGTAATTTTGCCTCCCTCTACGTTTCAAAAGACACTATAATAATTGTAGTAACCCTAGCTAGGGTTTTCTATACAATTAATGATACTTTGGTATTCTGATTATTAGAAAAAAAAAACTGAGAAAATTAATTATAATAATAATAATGAATAATTATTAAAAGTACAGGTAGAGAAGGGGTGGGGGGTGGAGGTGGAAGACAAATGTGGGACCGATATATGTAGTGATAATGGGCAATCAGCAGCAGTCAAATCAGTTGACTGGTCAAGATGATGAAAGTTAAAGGTAGTGTTGGGAAAGTGTGCATGCCCCCCCGCCCCGCCCCGCCCCCCCCTCCATAATTAAATAAAAAAAAAAGATATGAATAGGAGCATGCATGCTCATTCCTCATTCCTCTATATTATTAATTGGGGAAAGAAAAGAATCAAATATGTATCTGCAGCCTTGGAAATCTGCTATAGGTTTTTTAAGCTTCTAATTAATTATTTCTAAGGCTTTAATTTGGATTCTGTACCCTACCAATATTCTATGCATGCATGGGAACTTGGGAGTATTGTCCATTCCCACCTCACATCACTAAACTTTACTATATTAATTTATAAGTAAATTAGCAGGTATGTTAAATAAATACATGACAAGTACTATAACACTAATTAATTGTTATTTAATTGTTCATGATCATTTCTCTTAAAACTATATTTGCTCGAATTTGATTTCATTATATATATATATATATATATTATCCAATTGATTTATCATACCAAGTTTTGTAGATTGTAAGGATGAATGATGATTCATCAATCGTACTAATTTTCTATCCTTGCTTTAGTACAATGGGGGTGGGGTGGAGGGGACGGGACAACTCAGGTTTGAACTTCTCTTTCATCGAGGAGACCTATTGATGGTGGATAGTAATATTCCTATCTAATAACTGAAAATCAACTAAAATTACAAATTGCGACATTCTTGACTTTAGGGCCTCAACTTTTAATTGTGGGTATTGAGCAAACTGATGATCATATGTTATATCAATATCAATAAATTGATAAATATTTCAATTAAATCAATAAGTACACAGTACAATTACAATAAATCAGAAAATACCAATTATAGAATGATATTACACCCTCGAATTTAAATAATAAACGTGCCACTTGTCACATATAGCAATATGATAGTTCACACAAAAGTTGATGATATATCTATATATGTATATACATACACAATAAAAAAACATATTCCTAAATTTTCTGAGCCTTTTTAAGGAAAAGAAAATTACTATTTTGTAGTGTTTGCAAAAACAGCAAAAAGTTCTGGTATTTTTGTAAATAACAGCAAGTTCATTCATGTATATTTCTACATTCTTACCAAATACTCCAACTTAAATTTTCAATTTATAATCACATTTCAAAACATTCTCCACTTTTGTTTTTATTGTGATTCTTTTAAAAAAAACGATTATTATTTTTGTAAAAATACAACTTTTTTTCCAAACGTTCAATTCCCTAAATTTGGTAAGATGATCATGGGATTATCATTTTTGTTTTTTCTACTAAAAAAAATTAATTAATTTGTCGCAGTTCTATTCAATCGAACTCACAATCATTTGAATCTAATATTTCGTTCCTACCAATTGAGTTAATAAATGTCGACATAGTCGAACTTATAAAGAGTTGACGAGTTGGAAAATTTTGATTATTAATAGAAACAAATATAGTTGAGTGGTGGGGGTCCGATTGTGAAGGGAATATGCTAAACTTCATTACAAATCAAGTTGCTTAAATTAGTGTAAGAAAAGCATTGTTTAAATGGTGTCCGTTTGGTAGACAAGTGTTTTGACTTATAACACCTAGGTTTCACATGTGAGATACCCCGCCCCTATTCAAACTACAAACCCACTCTCTAAATATCCTACCCACCAACTCTCTCTTTCACTCTCTTATTTCTATAAAGTGCTTATAAGATTCGGATCTCTCTTGTCGGATCTAAGAAGTGACTTGTGATCAATTTTAGAATTCATTTCATCAATCCATTAATTTGAATTTATCCAAATGATTTGAACCAACCACTATATATTAAAAAAATTTGAAATTCATCGATTATGTTTGATAAAATTAATAGTTTGAATTATTAATTAGAATTATCTAAAGAAATTGAATGTCTTATCTTATTAGGGATTTAAAACACATAACTTTAAATTCACAAATTATAACATTGGAATTGTTAAACTTACAAAATATTAGAAATAATTTGATACAAAATATTAATATAGTGACGGCTCTAAATTCCGCAAATTGCGATCAGTCAAATTCTTTACCTACTTTAAATTTGAACCATAAAACAGAATGAAAAAGAAAATATGATTATTATTTTTTATTTGAATTGACTTAATTCTGACTTCGAGTACGATAATTAATCTTGTGGTATAAATAAAATGTGAATAATATTTTTTTATGTTCATTAAAAAAAATATTTTCTTTTAGGAATAAAAGCAATGCTTATTTCTGGAAATAGCTTTTCTTTATAATATTGAATAATATATTGACGGCGTCTTATCAGTTAGAAACAATAAAAGTTAAAAGTAAAGAAAGTTCTCTACAACAGAGAACTCAAATAGGTCGAACTCAATTTTATTTCTACATAGGAATATTCAAAAAAATGAAAAACAAAAAGAACCATCTGGAAGGAAACTGAAAACTTGCATAGTATTTGAATTTGTGTTCTAAAAGTTTTATTTTGGTGTTTGAAGATAGAAAGAGAAAAATAGATATAAATAAGTGTAAATTAAAAATAGATGGTATGTTTGGATTTATGTTATGAGGTAATTTAAAATATTTAAAAATAAATGGTGTAGGTTTGATGTTGAGATTTGGAAGACTAAAATCACTATTTACTGTCAAATCATATCTTTTTTATATATAAATATGTATATCTATAATTATTGTATGTTTAATATTTTAGATAAAAAGCACTGTTCATTGTGAAATCATGTCTCTTTTATATTATATATAAGTGTATATGTAGCACCCCCTCTGCTACAAGGGCTATACCTACCCTAAACGTCATATTTATTGTATCCCTGTATTTATATATATAAATGCACATAATAATTTAATCCATGTGTATACGTAACCCCAACGTCATAATAGGTATTATCAACCCACAACATTATATATATATACATATCACCCACCACAAGGTGATTCGTCACAAGTAATCCGTACGCTTATATTCTCTCTGTACAAACAAAATGTGAGTTGTACTCTAACTGACACAGAGGAGAAAACTGCATACTGGCCCGACCTGCCTGAGTATAGCGCGTGGACCTATTCTTCAATAGTCAGACACCCTCAAGTCTATTCCTGAAAGAAAATGTCAGCAGGGGAATGAGCCTGCCACTCAGTAAGCAAATAACCAGTCCTATCTATATATGCATGTCAACCATAGCCCAAACAAGATAAACAAGCAACACGAATGGAATACAATCAATTTAACTCCAACATAATCAACTTTATTACACCACATGACTATCTCATAATAAGACAACTAACCAAACTCCATTTTTCCCTAGTTTGCTTACCAGAAGGTGATATTGTGTTTTTCCCACCAACTCAATCTCACCGTTATATAAATTTAAGTGAATCCCCTTGACAGCCGGCTCATCAATCTCATTTCGCATCATAGCTCTTTCAATTCGCATCATAGCTCTTTTATTTCGCATCATAGCTCTTTTCACATCACATCTTTTTCATATCGCATCAAAGCTCTTTTCATTTCATTTCTTTCTCATATAGCATCAAAGCTCTTTTCATTTCATTTCGCCTTATAGGCTTTTCAACACATCAAGGGGTATTCACGCCA
>NC_026153.1:2543432-2544788 GCF_000512975.1 Sesamum indicum
TCTTACCTTACCTCCGTCTGTTTTTCTTCTCTCGCCAAAAAAATTGCAATTTGCTGTGTGTGTTGTATGTGCATAAACAACATACAAAATAAAAAAAATCTACTTATATATATATATATACATATTATTTTTATATATATAATATTATTATTTTATTTATTTAATTAAATTTTTCATAAAATACCAATTACGTCCTTCCTAATTTTCTTAATTAATATAAATCATCCCAAAATATTATAACGAACGCCAATTTAATCCATTCAAGTGTTATTATATTTCAATTATGGCCCATAATTTATTTACCATTAAACTAATTTTCTAAAAATTTACCAATTGATCCCCAATTATTTAATATAAATCGTCCCAAAATATTATAACGAACGCCAATTTAATCCATTCAAGTGTTATTATATTTCAATTATGGCCCATAATTTATTACCAATTAACTAAGTTTCATAAAAATTTACCAATTGATCCCCCAATTATATATTATAATTTTTGGGCGTCACAATTCTCCCCTCCTAATAAAAATTTCGTCCTCGAAATTTAACTAATTATCGGCTCAGACAATAAATATAGGTATTTTTCTCTCATGTCCTCTCCATCATTCAACAAACTGTTGCACAAAGGGGTTCATTTTTGGTTGTGAGGCATTTCTATTTTGGGATTCTAACCCCTAATGTTCTGATCCTGAATCATGACCATGCACAGACTCTAATGACTCAGTTGGGCCAGCAGCGTTTTCCCTTGACGCTTCCATCTTATATGAAATACACACATTTGGTCCTCGAAATTTAACTAACTTACCGGCTCAGGGAGTAAATATGGGTATTTTTCTCTCATGTCCTCTGCATCATTTCAACAAACTGTTACGTAAAGGGGTTCGTTTCTAGTTGTGAGGCATTTTTATTTTGGAATTCTAACCCCTGATGTTCTGATCCTGCATGACCCTGCACACACTCTAATGACTCAGTTGGGCCAGCAGCGTTTTCCCTTGACCCTTCCATCCTATATGAAATACACACACGTGAGTAGATTCCTAGCATATACATCTTACGTATAAAATAACATTTCATCTACTATCCCAAGGAAATCTAATCCCTGCTCTGATACCACCTAATGTAGCACCCCCTTTGCTACAAGGGCTATACCTACCCTAAACGTCATATTTATTGTATCCCTGTATTTATATATATAAATGCACATAATAATTTAATCCATGTGTATACGTAACCCCAACGTCATAATAGGTATTATCAACCCACAACATTATATATATATACATATCACCCACCACAAGGTGATTCGTCACAAGTAATCTGTACGCTTATATTCTCTCTGTACAAACAAAATGTG
>NC_026153.1:2545681-2567956 GCF_000512975.1 Sesamum indicum
ATCAAGTGATATTGATAGTAGCAACACCATGATTTTCCCTCCAAAGGGAGCTTTAGGGTTGAAGTTGAAAAGTCAAGGGCTCTGTTTGGAGCTATTTTCGAGGAGGTTTGGTTTATAAAAGCAAATTTGAGTTTGAGATATTTTGGGTAGTATATGGGAATATTAGTAATGCTTTGTACTGTTTTCTGATATTGCTGAAAAGTGCTAAAAATGGATGAAGATGTGTTTGATATTGCTTTCAGAATAGACAAAAGTCGCAATATATGCCAAACCATGTTGCAGTAGTGCATATGTGATTGTAATTATATATAATATACAGATTATCATCACGAGAACTAGAAGCCTAAGCTTAGCTCCCAAACATTTAGTCATTAAGAACCAAACAACGTATTTTTTCTCAAGATAAAGTCAATTAGCAAATTGAGCTGTCACTTGCAGAGCAATGTGGTGTTCATGCCCTTGTTTCTGTAGAGTTAGCTAGATCAGTTTATAGGCGTATATCTTCATCTTGTTTCAAATCTTCGATCACCATAACACATGGATTCCTGCTCCAGTAAATATAACCCAGATATTGACTCGGATAGCTAATTGGGATTGCTGGGGACTTTCCACAAGGTAAATTCGGGTTTTTGCCAATAGGAATTGATTACGTAAATACACTTCTAAACGAAACTACATCCCTTTAATAAAATAATTTTGGGGAAGGAAAGGAGAGCTAGACGACATTTCTCAAGCCAGTAGAAATACACAAGTAGGTTTTACCAGAAAGCAAATTTTAACATCTCTCAAGCCGCTTCTGCTCTACCTCCAATTTCCTGTTCTCCACTATTCTATAGTACCCTCGCAAACTGATTCGATTGTAACAGTTAATAAATCTGGAATGAACTCAGTTTGTTTGACTGTTTGTTTGTCATTTAAGATTATTCCCATACTGAAGACCTGCTGATTGAGTTTGTAGATAAGATATGAAGGAAAGAACAAAGGACATCAACATAACTTTCATGCCCTTGTTTCTGTAGAGTTAGCTAGATCAGTTTATAGGCGTATATCTTCATCTTGTTTCAAATCTTCGATCACCATAACACATGGATTCCTGCTCCAGTAAATATAACCCAGATATTGACTCGGATAGCTAATTGGGATTGGTGGGGACTTTCCTCTACTTATATATATATATATACATATTATTTTTATATATATAATATTATTATTTTATTTATTTAATTAAACTTTTCATAAAATACCAATTACGTCCTTTCTAATTTTCTTAATTAATATAAATCATCCCAAAATATTATAACGAACGCCAATTTAATCCATTCAAGTGTTATTATATTTCAATTATGGCCCATAATTTATTTACCAATTAACTAAGTTTCATAAAAATTTACCAATTGATCCCCCAATTATATATTATAATTTTTGGGCGTCACAGTATATATATATATTATATATATAAATAATTAAAAAATAAAAAACACACAAATAAAATGTAAAAAAAAAAACAAAAACACACATTAATTCTGTTTTATCTTGATTCGAAAAATACCAAAATATGCAACTAAACATAGTGTTGGGTTTGTTCGTCTTGTAGATGTAGACACAACACAAGCACGTGCATACATGATGATTTTAAATTTTAATTACTAACGACATTCGGCTCCAACTTCCAACACTCAAATTATTATTTTTTTCCATCCCAAATTATATGTGGTTTTCACTAATTTTAAATATTTACATGCAAATAAATTACTTTTTCCTACTCCTTATAAAGCTTATATAATAAATTGTGATTGAAATCGAACATTGACATGCCCACAATGTGAATTTAAATTTTTGTTAAGACTTTAATGGGACTAAACATATATGTAGATTAATTCACACGTAATTAATTTTTGGTGGCAGCTTGTCAATTATAACGGTCTTGGTCGATGTATGCAATAAAATGCGCTTATGAGTGTTATCACTAATTTTTTATTTTTGTAACAAATAAAAAGTAATGATTTGTATCAGGTAAAAATATTAATGTTAGATTCAAATAGAAAAATTTATTTTCAAATGAATTTCCTAGAAAATTCGTGTAAGTCCCATCCACTTTTTTTAAATAAATTATTAAAAAAAGATTTATATATACAGAAATTAGGAAGCATTTGTTTTGAATCGGTGCGAGGAGAGGGAGGAGTGGGTGTTTGGGAGGGGGTGTGGGGGGGGGGGGTGGGGCCCGATGTGAGTGGTGGTCGGTGAGAGTTGGCCCACCATATTATTCTGGTGGGTAGACGTGGCATGCGAAATGCGGCTAGATGACGAATAATTCAGTTTACGAGGTCGAAGAAACACTGTCCAAATCAATCGTCATCATCGTCTGCCTTAGTGCGTGGGTCCCATTTTTGTTTCTGCAGTTTTCTCTCCTGTGAAGTAAAGCATCATCGATCTGTCCCTTCCTTCGCTTCCTGTGGGACTGTTCGCACCCAATCGCCACTACCCCCTTCATGTGAAAATGGGATTTCTATTATATGGATATTAATTAAATTTATCACTGTAATATATTGTTTTAATAATTGACATTGTACAAATGTCGCATGCCATTAAATAGGATATTGACTCTAAACAAATTTATTTTATTTTTATATATGGTGCAGAATTTTCTAATAGCATATTTTCTTTGAAGGTATTTAATTGATATATATAATTCTATAAAAAATCAACAAAATTATGTGTGGTCATGCATCGATTATATTATACCATCATTGAGTGTATAGATATTTACTAATCGATTAAATAATCGTTCTAATACGAAAAAATTATGATGTCTCTTTTAATATTTTAATTATTTTATAGATACAAAAATAAAAATAAATTCAAGATCATATAAAAATATATATATTTAATACAAAAAGGGGGGGGGGGGTTGTGATGGGCAGACAGGAGAGATGACGAGGTTGTAGGAAATAGGACAAAGTTTGGGCTGTGGACTGCAGTGTGGTGTAGTGTAGTGCAGTGCACTTCCCAATTGGACAAGCCATACATCTAACTAACATCTTATCTTTGACGACACATACAACAAAAATTAAGCCCTGCGTTTTATGACATACTGCAAATTCCGTTGAGAATTGCTAGAATCCAACTCTTAGCTTCTCTCTCTCTCTCTCTAAAAGAAAAATAAAATTGAAATACCATTATGATATAATTTATTTATTAAAGTTGAGATTTTATAATTACAAATTATATTTTTAAATACTGCAAACGTGTGGATATTATTTTACTTTGACAGATATTGATTATAATACAATTATTATTGATCGAAATAATGTAACGATGATTGATTTATTCTAAGAAAACATACAGGTAAAATAGAATTCAAGGAATTACGTAGGCGGTTAATAATGTAAGAAACCCATTTATTTGAAGTATAAATTATTTGAGTAATAAAATAAATTTAAATTAAATGTATTATTAAAAAAATTCAAAATTAATTGTAAGTCGCCCTTTATATATTAAAAAGTTCAACCATATGTTTACTTTGGGTTATAACTAGTTTGTTTGAATTCAATTTAGCATATGCCCATGTTAGCAGATTTTTCACCCCCTAAATGAGATGCATGCAAGCCCTAATTTCTCGTCATCCAAGTGGATACCCGCATGTTTACCTTATGCATGCATGCATGTTGCCAAATTTGCCACGATGAATCTACAATGTTCTGTTGATACTGTTTATAATACTCTTGCGTGCTCGGCTTTTTCTTTTTTTTCTTTTTAAATAAGAGTAATGAACTATTATTAATTGAAATATATTGATTAGAATTACAATTATTCCTGTCGACATCAATATTTAATAAATATTATTACAATAATCATATTATGGTCAATAAGACTTACTACTTCAATAGACAATAACTCAAACTATGCAGTAGATAACATTCAATGCATATGGGGGATTCGAACTCATGACTTTTAAGATCATGGGATCTTAAGCAACGTAAATGGTTGGGCAAAAATTTGGACATTTTGGTCCTTCTACATCCTTATCAGATCATGGGCTTTTGCCCGATAAACTCACACCATCACTTTTGATGGGTTGCGTTATGAAAACTCAACAGTAAAAACAATTGCTCTTAGTTTATGAGATTACAGAGCTAATGGGCCATTGAGATGGGCTTCTCAAGAAAGTTATTTAGCCATTCAGATGGGCTTGAATCTACAAACTTGGGCCAATTACAAGTGAAGTAGCGGGCCTGTTTTTGAAACTATAAGAATTTTTTCGAATAATTCTAAAATGAAAAACTGTTGAAATAACTTCTTTGAATTAAAGGAAATTTTTTATATATAAAAACTTTTTCCAAGTGTTTTTTTCCCTCCATTATATAGCTATTGTTATTTAAAAATAAATAATATAAAATTTATTAATAGTTCTTGCAATAAAAGTTTATATATGCAGTTAATAATTAAGAAGAAGGGGCTCCTTGCAATTACTGGTTACATTTGGGAGGAATTTACAATTATACCAATATTTTCAACATAGTCTTCTTTTACATTTTAGTAGAAGTTCAAAAAAATAAATAATTAGAGTTTTTTCTTAGAAAAAAAAAAAAAGTTAAGCTGACTTGGAATAGTTGAACAACTTTTGGAGTTCATGACCCAAACTTTATTATAAATATATATAAGAAAGTCTGATCGAATTATTTTATAATTATTCTCTTAAATATAAGTAACTAAGTCAAAATATATTTTTCAAGTTTCACAAATTAACACATAATTTTTAAAAAAATTGTGGGTTTTTCCACCAAATGGAACCAAAATTGTAAAATTAAAGTACTAAAATTTATTCATACAAAATGAAAATTACTTCCCTTTAAATTACAACAGGAAAATTATATTTTTTCCATAGATATTATATATGGAGTGAATTATAGTGCCCCTGCTACTTAATTAATAGTATGCAGATTGAGCAGGTCAAAATATGAAGTTGAGATTTACCTTCAAAGCCTCGGCCTCCCGCTAGCATACGCATCTCATGCAAGTGCACGCCGCCACGCGCCTTCGACAATGGCGGCCACCACATCCCGATCCCCACTCGCCCCTCTCTATTCCCAGATCCAAAACCCTAAAACCAATCCCTTCTTCACCCTCAAGCTCCCTGAACTACGACCCAACATCTCTCGTCACGCCTGCAGTAGCACCAGAAGTAATAGACGGAAAATCCAAGCAATCGAGCTGCAAAAGATCATCGAGGACTACCCTTATGAGTTTAATTCTAAAGATTCTCCCACTTCACTTCCTCGTATGTTTTAATTTTGTTGGTTTTTGTTTCATGGCTTGGTGTTTCTAGGTATTAGGGGATTGATTTTCTTCTTCTGCTTCTTTGAAATTCTCGATTATTTTCAGGGCCTCTGACTTCTGCTCAACTGTCTAATTTGACCTCCGAAGGGTCTCGTCTCCGCGTTGCCTATCAGGTTTTGCATTAGGGATATTTTTGTTTTTCAAAGTCTTCTTCTGTTAATGATACAAACTTCGATGCACACGGTACAACATCTAAGTGCGTTGGGTGCGACATATAGTTGTTGTACCTTGTGCTATTACATTGTACTGTGATTAGTATATTTTCTGCGGTAGATGAGTGCATATGTTTCTGATATCAGTTAAATCTTATGAAAGGGGGTTCGAGGTGCGTACAGTGAATCTGCAGCCGAGAAGGCATATCCCAATTGTGAAGCAGTTCCATGTGAACAATTTGACACGGCTTTTGAAGTCAGTAATCAGATTTCCTTTTCTTTTGGTGTATTAAATCAATCATACTTCTTGGAAATACTTCCTAATGTGGTTAATTTTTATAATACTATGGCCGAACTGCATTTTCTTTAGATGAATGTAGGCATATCTTATGAGGCTAAGATGAACGACGAGACATCAAATGTTGTTGGTAGGATTGCCTTTTGGATCAAACGTGGGAAATATATGATAATAGAGCTTTCTCCATCAATTAAAGTTCTTGCTTTGCTGTTTTCATCCGATCAGAATGTTGCAAGCTCCTTTCTAAGCTGGTTTAGTTTACTTCTCTATTACATACAATTATTTCCAAAATTCCCAAGTAGTTACTGAGTCAAATTTGTGGTTAAAAGTATTCCATTCTGGGTGTTAGGCCATTCTGCTCAGCAAATGATCCTTTTTGTTTCATACCATTTTGTGTCCTCATCTTAACTTTTTTATATATGAGAAAGACAGCCTTGTTGTTATACATGATGCACTAAGTACAAAGTTGCACAACCATATGATGCAATAAAGAAAAGCACCCCAATCCTACTGACATATAAAGACTTGCCCATAATGATGAAATATCCCAAAACAATTTCAAATATGATTTCACATTTTTTTTATCTTTCTACCTTATCTTTAAATGTCCATGTTCCAGTTCTCTTTATCCCTATTCCCCACTCTTAATTAGGGTTCTGCATTGGTTAGTGCTGGGTGGGATCTCATTTAAGATGTAGTAATTTTGACAAATAATTTTTGAGTTCCTTTAAATGGCAATTTAGGATTGTTTGAATCTGGTCATGTTGAAGTAGTAATGTTTGGATGACCTGCTCATTGGAAATATTTTTGGATTGAATATCAAAGGCACGATATTATCACATGAATGGTATGTGAAATAGTCAGGTAGAGAAAGGAACTCGACGACCTAATACTTAGCTAATGTGACATGGACTCTGGGAAAGAAAAGGGTGGCATTATATAGTAATAGAAATGCTTTTGGACATCTCTGTAAAATGGAGGCAACAGATGTGGGCAGATGGAGGAGTTTATATTTGTGATTTACCAACATACTTTGCATTGTAAGTTGAGAGGTCAATATTTTGGGGAGTTGAACCAGTCGCTGTCTCTTCTCTTTCAATTTCGTTAAACTAACATTATTTTTCTTGACTATAATTTTGCAAAGGAGCAGTACTCACTGAAACTTGCTATTTCCAACAAATAACTATGGAGGAACTATTGCCTGATTTATCATTTTTTTATTCCATGTTGGTTCCATGATTTACAGGCTGTTGAAAGGTGGCTTGTGGATAGAGCAGTTTTGCCTATAGAAAATTCTTTAGGTGGCAGCATTCACAGGAATTATGACCTTCTTCTCCGACATAGGTTGCATATCGTAGGTGAAGTTAAACTTGCAATCAGACATTGCTTACTAGCTAACCATGACGTCAAGGTTGAAGACCTTAAGAGGGTTCTTAGCCATCCACAGGTACCTCAAAGTGAATAAACCCATTTCATTAATCTTTTATGACATGCAACTCACAATCTGTAACTTCTGATGATGCAGGCTCTTGCACAGTGTGAGAACACATTAACTCAATTAGGGCTTGTTAGAGAAGCTGTGGATGATACTGCTGGTGCAGCAAAGGTAATTAATAGCTATCAGTTTTTTGCATATGCAGTTTGATTTAATACTGTATCAGAGACCAATAAATCTTGTCTTTTTGCATTTTTTACCTGGCTAATAGCTATAGAGGAGTTTGAGAACAATATTCTGAAGTCTGGGCCTTTCGACCAAAGCATAGTCTTGCGTGATTAGATTTGGGAAAGAACCCTATTGATTTTCTTGACAGTGTTTATGTTGTTTCTTGCTGTAATTGGGATCAATTGAGTTTGACTTTATTCTTACCTTACACTTCTTTCTTGAATGGTAGCATGTTGCTTTCCATAAACTCAAGGATGCTGGTGCAGTTGCTAGCATGACTGCTGCTAAAATCTATGGTCTGAATGTACTTGCTGAGGACATACAGGTTTGTCTATGGATATTGTAAATGATTTTTGGCATATATACAATTCCAACACATATTTTCAGACTTGAAACATTTAGTCACACATCTACTTCACTTTCCAGGATGATTCTGATAATGTCACTCGATTCCTTATGCTGGCTAGGGAGCCTATCATACCAGGCACTGATAAACCTTTCAAGGTTAGCCTTCCTAGATCAGCAACTAATTTGATTGACGAGAAAATTCAGAACCCGGACTTGCAATTCTATTTACTTCAAAATGTAATTTCTCCCATCCACCTTCTCATTATTCACATTAATCATGTATCAGACCAGTATAGTCTTCTCACTTGAGGAAGGTCCTGGGATGCTTTTTAAAGCACTTGCTGTATTTGCTATGAGGAATATCAACCTTACGAAGGTGAATTTAGTGTCTAAGTTACTTTATGTGAGGTTTTTTGTATGGCTGAACTACAAAATTGGTTTTCATGCCTATGCAGATTGAAAGTCGTCCACTTCCAAAGCGGGCTCTACAAACACCTGATGAGAATGCCACTTGCTTCCCTAAGTACATGCAGAAATCTTCCATCTTTTAATATATGAATCTCTACTGAAATTCATTATACATTCACACGTTTGGTATCTAATATGTCACGTTTCTTATAATGCATACTTCTATGTGTCTGTTTCTAGTGGAATGTTTCTTATCAAGCACATATGTGTCTGTTTCTAGTGGAATGTTTCTTATCAAGCACATCTTCTACTATCTGGCTATTTTGTTAGTTCAAATGTGTCTTTAGCCAAGCATCTGAAAATTGATTTTGACTAATAGATTCTTGAAAGTTGATTTGTGAAAATTGTTTGAAGTTGGATTCAAATTCAAGAAGCAAAGTTTATTGTCTTTTAATATTAGAGAATTCACATGTTTGATTCTTTACCTGGAGTTCATCTTTTGCAATAGGCAGCCTTGATCCTAATTTAAGCATGGGTCAAAACTCATCATAAAAATGGCAGTTGTTTTCCCAACTCGATTCTCAATTTTTCAAAAGCTTTTACTAAATTTCCCTAGAGTAAGATGGGTAATCAGGTGTCAAATTCCTGCACAGGTACTTCCCGTATCTTTTCTATGTTGATTTTGAAGCATCCATGGCAGATGAAAGAGCTCAAAATGCTCTTGGTCATCTGAAGGTACGTCCTGCTCCATTCTCAAATCCTGCATGTAGTAATTATTTTCATGAAGCAACATCACAGTTGTACATTCTTGGCAGGAGTTTGCAACATTTATGAGGGTGCTTGGAAGCTACCCTGCAGACAACGGCCTTCCATAAGAAGAATTCTTGTAAGGTGACAATATCTGATAACTATCATATAGTAGATCTGTGAGTGTGCCATGCTTTTGTACTGGAATTGTTTATTTTTGACGTGTTAATGTATATACAAGTGAAGTAACATAGCGGAGGTTGTGGGGTCAGTTCTTAGCTTTAGTGACATTACTTTATATTGCAAAATCAGGACTAAGTATCACTCGTTAATAAGAAGCTACCTACAATTATTTCTTGAGGAACGATTTGTTACAAGCATCTTAAGAATATGAATTATTTCGCTTGGGTTGTTAGTGGGTAATCTAGTGAAGATTATATACTGGTAACTGGTGGTAAGGCTATTCATTGTGTGTCATCTCACTATTACGGGAGCCAAATCTTTATCATGATAATTGCGTCTCGGTTGATTAAGACTCATGTTTTAGCAGGCATAACATCTTAATTCTAACTTGCATGAGGCGTATGAACTTCTCTTTTTTCCTTTTGTGAAACTTAAACTGAGCTCTGATGAAGTAACTCAGATCCTTCCCCCTCCTGAAGTAAAATGTAAAGAGGATAAAAAAAGAACCTGATTTGGTTATATGTCATTTACATATTTCTTTATTTAGACTCCATCCACATTTATGTGATATGGCGCAACAACTTCCTACATATCTTATGTCCTTAATGCTGACAATGATGCAGGTCTTCCCATTTGGATGATATATGTTCATATCCAAAAGAAGAAAGTTTTTAAGGAGTTTGTACAATGTGTTCGCTAATGCAAAATTGAATAACATTATGCTAGAGAAGAGCAAGCGCCATGAGCTGTCAGCATAAGTTGCAATTCACCAATGCTGTTATTCTTTCATGTAATTACTTAATTTTGCTTTTCACTTCTTTTTGCCCGATCCATCGTGGGTGGAGAGATAGGGACATGTGATCCAAGAACCACACTGCACTTCTTTACAATTGATTATATTTTTGGTCAATCAAGTTAGCTGTACTAACACTTAAGAAATTTTTTGAAGAGAAGGAGATCTTTGATCCTCCTGTGTTGTTTTATTGCAGCTGAACCATTTGTTGACTTGGACATCGAGCTTCGATATTTTATATGTTCTGTTGAATCCATGTCTTATTAGTTTTTTTCTAACAGTTTTGCTTACCTTTTACCTTTTATCAATGTCTTAATAGTTGATGAATAAGAATTCTCTACACCCTGGTGAGATGGGATTTAATATCTCCAGCAAGCTCCATGTAGAAACTAAAAAAAACACGGGGCCATTGTCAGTGACTAGTATAGCTGTCCATTGTCAAGTATAGCTCGCCTTGTTAGAATGTATTCTTAATTTAAGGAGGGGCTATCCTGCCTCCATTTGGACCATAATTCCAATTTATTTCATAGATCAGGTAAGAAAAATATCATTAATACTAGAATTGGTGGGGTGTATCAGGTCAAGGCGATAGTGCAACGGCAAGGGTACACTTGAAAGCCCCAGCGATATTAAACTGATAAGAATATTCTTAGCCAAAAGGCCGAAAAAGGTATAATTAATGAAATGTCAGAGCCCAGTTATTTGTAGCAGCAGCAGTCCTTCTGTATGGTCTGCCCCTTTCCAATCGTATTAGATGCTTTGGTGAGCAGTGTAGGACGAATTCAGGTTGCGGACGTTCTTTGTCGTCCTAATGAAGGCAGAAGAAGGGCTCTAAATTTCTCGGCTGCTACTGCACTCGCTTTTGATTTCTAGTTATCTGCTGCATTCACCTCTGATTTCTACTTGGTGTAGTTGAAGTCCTACCATGAGGATGAGGGTTTGATTTTCCCTGATGCACATGCTTTCAACTAAATAAAAATTCCAGGCATGGTTTATAGTACCGGTCAATATTCAATGTCTTGGAGATAATGTCCAATATTATTGGATGAAGTCACCAACACAAACGACATCATTAATCATATCAGCATACTGGCGGCATGCACATTAATTAAACACTGTTATTATGAATTAACTATTTTTTTATATTTTACTTTGTCTTATTCTTGAACATCTTAACACAAACTAATTTTAACATATTATAATGTATGTTTTCATATGGTTCAATAAATATAATCACATAACCTACCAATATTATCATCCATGCTGCAACTTTAAACTATAATTCTAAAGCAACCAAAATGAAATATAAATTTCAAACATAAATTGTAGGGTGGGAAACATAAATTAGAGTATGCCGTTGAATAAGATAAATACACGGTATTCTTTAGTAAAAAGCCAAAGAATACTTCACTCTGTGTTGTCTCAGTAAGGAAAAATTATTTTTTAATTGCAAGAAAAAACAAAAATTAAGGAAAAGGTGTGAGTGTGCAACAGCCTTGAAATTTTAGTTACAGCCCGGATCTCTAACACGATTTTTTTTTTTTAAAAAAATAAAGCCACACGCAGATTTGGAATTTTTGACCAATTTTTTTTTAATAAATGACAAACAAAAATCCCAGATCTGACAGAATTTATGCTTCAGAACAATGTGACACATGCATATTTTTCTGTGTCAGAATCAAGATTTCACAAAAGTAAAAGCTTTGTTTGGATTCCACTCTTTGCGTTTTTCGAGACAAAACACCGAAGGTTTGTTTTTGTGTTTTTACACCTTATCTGTATGTTTTTCTGGTTTTCAACTTTACATATAATATATATATATTTATATATATATAAAATATAAAACAGACATGATTTGACAATAAACAGTAATTTTTGTCTCCAAAAAATACAATACTAAACATAAAATATTTATATATATACATATTTATATATAAAATTATATATAAAAATATATGATTTGACAATGAACAGTCATTTTTGTCTCCCAAATCCCAACATCAAACCTACACCACTTAAAATATTTATATATATACATATTTATATATAAAAATATATGATTTGACAATGAACAGTGATTTTTGTCTCCCAAATTCCAACATCAAACCTGCACCACTTATTTTAAAATATTTTAAATTACCCCAAAACACAAATCCAAATATATCATCTATTTTCAACACACACTAACTTATCTCTATTTTCAAAACACAAAAGAAAACAACTAAAACACAAATCTAAACACAATGAAAAAAATTCATTTCTTGACATGTATGCATCCAATCAAGAGAAAGTAAAGGGTAAATTACAACAACCTCCCTTGAAATTTAACATAATTACAAATACCCCTTGTTGTACGAAAAATTACAAATATCCTCTTGATGTTTGATAAAATATGTAATCTTTGAACTGGGGTATGAAATTGTCAACTTTACCCTTATTGTATTTTTTTTTATTTTAAAAAAAATTAAACACTTATAAAAAATCGAACGGGATGGATGAAATTTTTTAAAAAATTATAAATAATTATCCAGTTAGTCCATTAAAAAATCAAAAAAATTTAAAAAATAAATAAAATTATAATTTTTAATCCACAAGGGTATTTTTTGGTTAGTTCATTACAAAAAATAGATGAAAACCTAATGGATTGGGCTAATTGTTAGACAACCATTAAAATCAGGAGGGTCTTGGTAATTTTTGAAACAATGATGGGGTATTCATAATTATGTCAAACCTTAGGAAGGGTCGTTGTAATTTACCCAAAAGTAAATTTGGGCATTGATAGTAGAAGGACCACAAGCAATTGATAAAACTTAGTGCGAAAAATTATTGTGAGGAAAAAATTTTAGTAGTTGAAAAAAATTTGTTATTGAGAGTAGAATTATGACTAATTTTGGTCCGCATGATAGTCGTATATTATACAGGCAATCAACTCATTGATCTGAAAATGTGCCCGTAGGTCAAGACACAATCTTTAATGTATAGCGTGGTGATATTTCTTTTTTTTTTTTTTTTTCAGCTTCTTCAACTTGTTCTACGCCGCAGTCGTGTTCTTCAAGTGTTGCAGAATATGAATTTTTTAGGAGTTATCCAGTATTGTCATATTCAAATTGACCAACATCTTATTACTGCTTTAGTAGAAAGATGGAGACCCAAAACTCATATTTTTCATTTTCTTTGATACACGGTCTGAAAATCTAGAATACATAGTTCAATATTTTCAAACCAAGCATATCAGTGTCCAGATGCAATCACTCAACAACGGTCTCCGGATTCCATTTCTACAATGCAAATATGTACCTAGGTAATTTCTGCACAAAGCTTTTCCAAGTTCCATAAACCTCTTCTTGAGCCGCTTTTAAAGCCTGTCAAGCTTTATGATAAGATATTTTAAAATCAAACCTATCTTTCACATTTTGTTGGACATAGTTGATGTCATATGTTAGGTCTTAACGAACCATACCAAGCAGATGTGTTGCAATTAATCTCTTATCAAGTTACAATGATTAATAGAAATCTCATTTATCAAACAGATGTGTGGTCCCACGTACTTGGTAATATTAAATAATCTCATATTGGCTTTGAATATCCTTCGTAGCATCCAATTGCACCCAGTGGCCTCATTGTACTTGAACGCAATTTTTCACAGTTTTGGTTTGCTCTCAACCACATGATATTCTAGTCTTGCAAACCTCATTGAGAAATTTTGTACACTCACGTTCAAGTGTGCTTTACCCTTGAAAACCATTCCACATTCAAGCTCTCCAGAATTTGAGTCGCAAAAATGACCCCAACTTTCAGAAGAGATATTGTACGAGTCGACAAAGATCTCTGTATGTGTTTTACTGAAAAATGGACGGATAGAAAAAAGATGGGCTCGATGAAACTGGTATGTTCAAATCAATTCCCTCTTCAACACGGATTGGTCTTTAACTCGAATGTTGATTGCACAATCTAAAAATGAAAACTCTAACAAATAGTATGTCGATATACTCCATTTATTTATTATTTTTTTCCTTTGAAATATAGTACGATAAAAATAATTAATTACTCTTTTACAAATCATTTATTCTTTAACATCTAGTGTTGATCTCAGAATCTGAAAAATTTATATTTTTGTATTTTGCGTTGCGACGAGATATTTTTACCATTTAATAAAATTCCAATACTACATCATTCATTTATTACTTTTTGCCGTTGAAACATAATATGGTAAAAATTATTAATTATTCTTGCACAAATTATACAGTGATTAACATCGAGCGTTACATGCACAAAATCTTGAAATGAAAAGTCGGAATAGCAAACTTAATTAATTGTGCATTGTGTACTATATAAATAGGGTGGTTGAGATCGTTTTCATAGCACTACTCAACCAAACTCAAAAATAATTTGTTTTCAGGGATCTAAGGTAATTAGTTTTCATAGCATTGCACGCTCTAATTTTTTTCATATCGTCCAATAAATACATCAATGAAATAATAAGTGTTGTTTCACTTAATTTAGACGAGAATTTAGCATATACATAAAGTACTTTACATATGTTAATTTTTTGGAATTTTATTGTATTTATAGTTTTTTATATTAATGTTCATAATTCAATTTATATTACTTTTCTTATATAAGTAATTGACATATATAATATTCAATAAGTATATTATGAAGAAAAACATATGAGTTTGTTGGACAAACAATATCCAGTCTTAAAATTAATAAAAATTGGACAAACATATATTTATATTATTTATTTTGAGATGGTTTTGATCAATTTGGTTTGTATGTCAGAGTTGATTATTTATTAATGCATAATTATAGCATATCTATGTCTGAACTAAATGTGAATATCTTGTTAATTCTCGATGTGCAATGGTCCACTAGATATGCACACTACATGCATGCAAAATGCACCAACAATTTTTCAGACTTAATTGTGCTATTATTGTTAATGTGAATATATATGTGTGTGTTCAAGTATTAAACTCTCTCTCTCTCTCTCTCTCTATATATATATATATATATATATATATAAACTCTGATAATGATGAAAGAAAAGTTATTAATGGAAGGATATATCTTATGTTTCTAATATATAGCTTGTTACAAATATTTTTGTTATTAATTTTCTTTAATGGTGTTAAAAATTATGTTGTGGTTCTAGCGAATCAAACATGTTTACCGTAGAAGAATTGGCCAGTTTTCATGGAGTCATACAGAACACACAAGAGTTTTTAGAGATTGACTGCGGTTGCACGAATCCCAGATACGGTGACACACCTGGGAAATTTAGAGCTTATGTCGATGGAAGACTTGAGATTGATTGCAAGTGCACGGAAGATTGTCCGAGAGGTATAATTATCTGAGTAATACAATAGACCCAATAATTCTTCTGACTCGTGCGATTTGCATTAAAACTATTTTTACAGCTCCAGATTCAAAAGCCAATGTCTTGATATATATATATATATATATATATTGATAATTATCTCTATTAATAATTACTTCTCCAATGTTCATAAGTTCATATTATTTTCATTGAAAAATAAATATCATGAAGCTACAAACATTAAAAAAAAAAAAAGATAAAATATTTTACATTAATATGGATTTTGCTAAATGATTTCACAGGTAGTTTATCCTTAAAGGCTAAAGAAGAATAAATGTTTCACATTTTATGATTTGAATGAGTACTCGTTTACTTTATATATTGCAGTTAATTTATCCCCAGTTGAGTTTGCTAGACATGCTGGGAAAACCAACGCCCATAACAACTGGATGAGTCAGATTTGGGTGTTTACTCGTGATGGTCATAAAGTTGCTCTAAGGCGGACTTGTTTATTGAAGCATTACAGACATACTTTTCAGAGACCCTTACGTCAAGTAACTCATCGAGATGAGTTTGTACGTTGTTCTCGATGTGACAAACAACGTAGATTTAGCCTCCGAACTAGAGAGGCTTGCAGGATCTACCATTATGCTCTTGTCGACAATAATTGGAAATGTTCAGACATACCAGACCACTCGTAAGTATACACGTGCGTCAATTTTGTCCGATGAAGAATATGCACATTTGCAATTTTATCAAAAATTGTTCAAGGTTGGAAACTTATTTCATTTTTCGGATTATGCAATGTAGTAAAATAATACTACAACAAGTTCTTAAAAAATAATTAAATGATTGCTTACTTATAAAATGCTATACCAAGTTATGAAACTTATTTCATGAAAAAGTATGTGAGCATGAGAACAAAAGTATAATTATCATTCTTTATACTCATTTTTAAACTTTCAGGTTAACGTGCGATGATGCAGAGGAGCGTGAATCTCGAAAGGTATGCAGAGGTTGTCCTAGAGCTCCAAGATGTGAGGGTTGTGAGCAGTGTGTGTGTTTAGGTTGCGACAACTGTCGCTTTGAAGATTGTCACTGTCAAACGTGCGTTGAATACATTATGAACATGTGACTTTCTTTTAAGATCTATCTTTAGTGTTTTACAAATAAGAATATCACAACGAGTGAATTATATTTAAGAATTTCTCATTATTGCAACATGCATACAGAAATATAAATTTGCTATTTTGACTTTTTATTGTTTAGATTGTGCAATCAACAAACAGTTTTTGGGATGCAATGGTTTTTACAAGAATAATTAATTAACTTTTTTCATGTTATATTTCGATGGCGAAAAGAAATAAATGAATGATGAAGTGTTGGCAATTTTTTGTTATTGCGACATACATAAAAAGCAATAAATTTGTTATACTGACTTCTCACTTTTCGAATTTGTGCGATTAACGTACGATATTGATGACTACATAATTTCTTGAAGAATGATTAACTGTGCTTATCATATTACATTTCAACAGTAAAAAGACATAAATTAATGATGTAATGTTGGCAATTTTCTACAAAATGAACAAAAACATTTTATTGCAACATACATACAAAAATATAAATTTGTTATTTTGACTTTTTATTTTTCAGATTGTGCGATCAATGCACGATGTTGAGGACTAAAATTTCTACAACAATGAATTATTTTTACCATATTATATTTGAAGGACAAAAGAAAATAAATAATAACATATTATTGACAATTTCCTATAAATGACATGGAGATTTTATTGCGACATACATAAATTTGTTCTAATATGACTTTTCATATTCCAGATTGTGAGTTGATCAACGCACGATGTTAAGGACTTAATTATTTCTAGGACAATAATTTAATTATTTTTACCATGTTATATTTCAGGGCAAAGAAATAAAGGAATAACGTATTGTTTCGCAGCTTATTGTGCAGGACAAGAACATCTTATTGAGATATACATGCAAAACTATAAATTTGCTATATTGACTCCATTGTCCAGATTGTGCGATCTAAGAACAATAATTAGTTATTCTTGCCATATTATTATTTTAACCGCAAAAATAAATAAATAAATAAATGAAGGACGTATTATTGACAATTTTCTGTAAGCAACAAAACATGTTATTGTGATTTGTGACACATATATGTTCTATGTTCCTTAAAATCACGGAAATATATTATGATTATCTGAATACCTTTGTAATTAAGACCTTATCCTATCCCATTGCCAAATTATATTGGATGATTGCATAATATAAAGACTTTTAAGGGTAGGGTTCATACAAATTTATGAATTGATTCCAATTATCTGAAAGAAAATATAAACTCATTAAATTCATATTCTCAACCTCTACCTTTTTTTTTCTTTTAACAAATAGATTTCGACTTCGTGGAGATAATTTCTGAATTTTCCAAAACCTTCATTTTTATTTTCATCAATTTAAAACAATTGTGCTTAGAAAAATCATTGCTAAAAGTAACAATAACTAATTCTTGTCAGTCAAAATTCCTCGATATTCACAAAACTCAAGACCTCCTAATAATTTCGGAAGCACTTTTAATTATAAGAATTACTCTTAAATTACTCATTCTTCAAAACAATAATTAACAGTGCATGCAGAATGCTCTATAATTTATAGCGCACCGCTAGGTAGAGGAATAATAAGAACATTAGTGAAACTAAAATTGGTGGGGTGCGCCAGGCCAAGGAAATAGTGCAACGCCAAGGCGACGCTTGAGAGCCCCAGCAGCAAGCTGCCGTGATGGGCTCTCCCCCTCGAAAAATTAATTTAATATCATGTGAGCCAATGGCTCACGTATCAGATATTAAACTGATAAGAACAGATACTACACTTGATCTTAGCCAAAAGGCCGAGAAAGGTATGCTTTTCTTGATCCTGAAAGAGTCATTTTATAATTCGATACCGCTATTTCTTCTTTCAGAAACCGATGTGGGATAGATGGTCTAACTTTCTTGTCTCCGGAGAACAAATATGGCAGGTGCTTGGAGTTTTTCTCTTTACAAATTAAAACTTGGCTAAGGCTCTACCTATAAACTGTATATAATGCAACACAAGGTAAAGTCTGGTTATACAGATCGAACTCTTTGCGGGGACTCTACCCTCCAAGCTTCAGGTCTCTGTATTGTGTCCTCGTATGCGTATGCGAGAGGAGGAATAAAACAGGCCAAAAACCCTACTAGAGCAGTACTCTTGTTTCACAAACAAAACTTGAAAAACTTAAGACTACAAAAACATCATTTGCAAAAAAGATCTGCACTTATCAATACTCATGAAGCATACAAGCAAAGTGCAGGTTATGAGTCCGCTGTGACATTGTTTAACAACCATTCAGCCAGCATAATTCACTGCTTAGACATTAGACTTCTTACTAGTTCCAAGATATCATTTCGCATCTTAGAGACATGAGATGGTGTAATCTGCTCCTTAATGGCAGCAAACCACAGATCGTCTGTGCCCCTGGGTCTGTCATTTTGATACCATTCACAGATTACTCTTGCAATGGCTGTAACATATAGGCCACAATCGTAACCATTATCTTGCCTTGGTGAACTGGAGCATTCGACATACTTGGCATCCGATGCTGTATAAGAAATTACAGCTCTATACACCCGCTTGGCGTGTGCGTTGTTGATGCCTCCACTGCTGTCGTGATGGACAAACACATTAGCGTTTCTCTCGAATGCAAGTAAGCTCCAGTGACTCCCGCCTTCTGCCATACTTACGTCAGCATTATCATTTATGGGAAATATTATCAACTTCCTTCGCTGTAGATGAAGGGGCTCGACAAAATCTTTGAGGCTCGAGATATCTGGGCACTCTTTTATCCAGAAAGCAATTGAAGGTGGTATGAGGAGGATGTCCTCGGATGGATAGCAAGATGTCAGATAACTGAAATAGAACTCAATTATGCGATCATTAAGGAAATATGGACCACTAAGAATGTCAATGTCTGATCGCCTCAGGACAACATCATTGTAGCTGAGAATTTTCTCATCAGCCTTTGCTTTTGCCATTTCTGAAATGTCAATTATACACCTGTAACACAAAAGTGATTGTTAAAACAAGATATTATCTATAGAATACAGGAAGAACATCTAATTGAGCATAGAGCTAAAGCTGAAAACGGTATATAGGACGAGAGCCTTCTCTAGGTACAACAAGAACATTGGAGGATATATCCGAATCATACACCATAGGAGGTTATATGACATGAAGAGAAAATTACAGGTTAGCCAATAAGAGTCTTGCTTTGACGTGCAGGACTACAGGTTGAGCTACGATTAAAATGACTATATTTTGGTGATACAAAAGAAATCAGGAATGTCATTATGTTGTTACGACTTACAAAGTCCATTGTTCATTTCAACAGAGGAATTCAGTTTTTGCATGTTTTACAAATTAGTTAAATCTCCGTTGACTTTCTATCGAGAAATATTCAAAAAATCTGAGAGGTTCTTAGGGTTGACAACTTTCTAAGAGATTCAAAAAAGGCAAATCTTTTACCTCGAATGTCTTATTCATCTACTCTTTCTATATATGAGCCCTATGTTCTCTGTCGGAATAGCCCTTTAAATCCAACTAAAGGGGCTTCCCGGTCATAGATATCACTATGTTAAAATGGCAGCCAATACCAGTCTTATAGTAGAAATTGATCTATTTAAATTAAAGCCCTAGCTGTTTATATGTCCCAAAGCATATTTCTTGTTGCACCACCAACTGTGTCACCTTATATAACACCATTTAACCAGACTATACAAACTAATCAGAGAGCAATCAGAACAAGAAAATATCAAGCCAGAAAACTTCTTTCTGCCTTTGAAGTTCATCCAAGGCAGGCAAAATCCTCGGCAGAGAATATGAGTGATGAGCACATGTCTAGAAATAAGTAAAAGTTATAGGAGTCTGCACACCGGCATAAACACAGAAATATAGACACATACCGAAACTCGTACATGAAGAAATCAGTTCAGTCCGAATAAACATTTTATCAAACAATTCATGTTCAACAAAAAGAGTTGAGCAGCATAATACACTAACAGTAAATCATTGAGGAAAGTAGGAAAGCTGTCTTGATTATGTGATCAGCAATGCATAATCGATGAAGAAGGTAGATAACTTTTCATGCTTGCACCGCAAAAACCTCAAAATGCCGAGTACCATGAGGAAACTGGGTAAAAGAGACTCACCAGATAGAATGTGAAGAAATGTGGCCGACAAGACGATGCTCAATGCCTCAAACCCACTGCGTATGCAGTCAGCAAAAATATTCTGTTTGGAAACAGTAAGAAGGAATCAACAAGTGATGATAAATAAGATGAAAACGAAATAATCAGGAAAGAGAACCCACTTCGTGAGGCAAATGTTCATTCAATCGAATCAATCCTACGCGAAACACAACATAAACTACAATAGCATTAACCAATTCAAATATATTATCATCTTCACATAAAAATAAACACAAATTTGAAAACACATATTTTTCAAAATAAAACGAAATCAAAGGTAAGATATAATATGAAATAATATTTTCTTGAAAAATATGCAACAAAACCTTCATTTATTACGTTTTGGGGACTGAAAGTATCTTTTCCAATAAGATTTCATTAATGCCCATAGATATAAGTCGCTATCACGACAACATAAATCAATGTCAGAATCTTTTTATTGTTTTTTCTTTAATAGAAGAAATTAATGTCAGATTCTTTCAACCTAATTATCTGACTAGCCCAACTGTTGATATAAAAATGAAACATTAAATGCACTAGCTAACCAAATGTAACATTCCACATGACTATTTATTAAGCCAGGACTAATACTTCATCTTTCTTGCTACTATTACTGTGAGTGTATTATGCATGGACACAGACACGTCTTGTATACATGTCGAACACGGCATCAAAGTGTTCAAAAATTAAACTAAAAAAAAGGGTAGACACATCTTGAATTTTTCTTTTTTTTTTTTGTAATTTCAAAAAAATTTGAGTTGTCTTTTAAAAAAAAGACTTTAGGCTTAATAAAAAAAATAATTCATTCACTCTTATTAAACTAAAAGTATTATGATGAAATTACTAAAAATTCGAGATATGTTTATGATAATTTAACTAATTTAAATTATCAGAAAATTTTTACCGCGTCCTTTTTAAAATAAACTAATTATGTATATTTTTTAAGTGACAATTAATTAAAAATGTATAATTTTGGAGTCATTTCAACCTTACCAACTAAATTAAATGAGTGTATGTGAAATTTTTAGAAAAGAGCTTTTAAACTTTTAATTTAAAAAAGAATTTTTCAATATTGAGATTGTCAGCTTCTGCTTTTAGAATTGATAAAAAGCCACCTTTGAGACAAAAGCTAGTAGCATATTGGAGGTGCTATAGCTGTTTGGTTATTTTTATTATAATTTTTATATTAGATAAATTCATTTTCTTAGACTACTTTATTTATTTTATAATAATTTTAATTTAGATGTGGCCTTTTGAGCTTATTCTTCAAAATTACACATCTATAATTAATATTGAAGGTTTCAAATAACTTGTAAAAGTTAGCACCATTAAAATTTATATTTTCACATATTTCATATTTAAAAATTTATTTGATAGAGTATCAGATATTATTCATGTAGTGTAGAAAAACATAAATTAAGTTGCTATAATTAATTAATATACATTGCAATCATATTGTGCATTAACAATCCATTATATGGCGTATTAAAGGAAGCATTAATTAATTAAACATTAAGTTTTTCTATGATTCTATCAACATTCAATAGTTTAATAATATAATCAAAATATTTGTAAGAAGTTAACTGTGTAACATATCGATTGAAATATTGTTAAAAAAAATAATATATTTTTAACACACCAAAATAAAAGAATATTTGATCGATTGATCCTATTTTATATTTTTATTCAATTTAATTATTATTAATTTATCACTATTTTTACAAATTCAACAAAT
>NC_026153.1:2568002-2586707 GCF_000512975.1 Sesamum indicum
AAAATGGGCTGCAATTTTCACAATTGATTTTGTTCCTCTAATTTAGTAAAACGTCTGGGGAACAGTCTTAATTACGTTAATAATTAAAATAGTAAACTCGAATTTCTAAAAAGTTGACCAAAACTCACCCTTAACAGTTTCCATTTTCCTTCCTTTGGAGTCATCGGCTCCCCGCCCGAGTACCCGAAAACAACCAGAAATTACCCCATGGCAGTTGCCACCACCGCCAGCACTATCAGTTAGTTGCTGCCAACATATACGTCCACATATACATACAACTGAAATCGCATCACCACCACCGACACACCTCGCACTCTCGGACGCTCTACGCCTCTCCGTCTCTCTTGTCCTTACACGCGAACGCACTGGTATGTTAGTTTGATCGGATTCAGATCTGAAGAAGACAGAGTGTGTGGTTGTGACTCGAGCGGTATCGAATTAGGGCGCGTTTTGACGGTGGATGGAAAATGGAGTACATAGACAGATTGCCGGCCATGGATCTGATGCGCTCGGAGAAGATGATGCTTGTGCAACTCATTATCCCCGTCGAGTCCGCTCACCGCGCCGTATCTTATCTCGGCGAACTCGGTCTCCTCCAATTCCGCGACGTACGCTCAGATCTCTCTCTTTCCATTATACGTTTTTGTAGATTAGCGCATAAAATTGCATTAAGTTATATCCATTTTTATTTATTGGATGAGATTTTAGTTTCTTCAGATCAATTATTTGGGTTTCTGTAGAGAGAGTGCCTAAAAGAGTGTGCGAATTGATTGGAAGGAATTTAGTGTTTATGCCGACAGGGTGGAAATAATAATCATCAAGTATTAGCATTGATATCTGCTCACGTAATAGGAATGAAGTATGATTAATGTATCCTGTTTTTTTAACAATTGGCTTCCGCATGTGTGTTTGTAACTGAAAAATTGATCCTTACTGAAGAATTCATGTATATATATATGTATTGGTGGAAGAGTATATACTGATCATTCAGAAAGACACAATCTTAAAAGTGCATAGATAGTATTTGTTCCCTTGTTTCAAATTTTTTTATATTAATTTCACTTTTTGTTTACAGCTCGAGTCCCATAGGATGTTTCAAGTGGATGTATAAAAGAAGATACCCCTGTATTTCAGTTGACTTTTCTTTCTTGCTAACTTTAGTATTTCTGAAACTTAAGTTTAGATGCTGTTATTGGCATTTATACAAGAGTTTTCTACTTATATTGAATATATTTTATAGAAGTCTTCTTTATGCTTGCGGTAGATTTTGTATATTCTGTGTTTACATGACGTCCGTCAACACACTGAAATTTTTTTATGTTGATTTGCAGTTAAATGATGATAAAAGCCCGTTTCAGCGAACATTTGTTAATCAGGTATGCTCATGCTATTGTTTGTTTATCATTAACAGATACCTAGTCATTTCATTTCTTTTCCTAAATTTTGAATGGTACAATTGGAGATAAAGCTAAGTTTATGACGGAATCTGTCTTGCCAATTTTAATTACTACTCCACTTCAGAGCAACTATTGTTTGGTTTTTATTGTTAACTGCACGGTTTAGCCAGAAGAATTTCTCAATAAAATAGTGTTAAGATGCAAACAATTTAATGCTGATACAGATTGTTTTAGGATGAGAAACTTAAAAAATAACAATGATAAATATAGCTCCGGAGATTTTTGTTGACTAGAAAGAATAATGTTCGAGTTGTCAAAAATAGTTGCTTGAAGGGGCCTGTAGCTCATCTTGAAACTCATTGTCTGTGATTGTTCAAGTGTTGTTCACCAAAAAGAATCAAGAATCCTGACAGATATTGTAACTTTGTTGCTTGAGTCTGCTAGAGCTTATTATGAAATTAATTTGCTATGGTTGTTCATATGCAATACTACTTAAAGATTTGTAGCATTTTTAATGAGACTGGAAATACTAGTATTCGCATAGCAGAGTTTTACCTCCGTTTAGGGCATTAATTCCTCTCTCTATTCTTCTCAAGTTTATTTTTCCAAAGAAATTCGACGATTCTTTTTCATAAGAGGCTTATTGATAATTTCTCCAATTAAGATCTTCCACCAAAATAATTGGGTTGCATTAGTTTAATTCGAGGTCACAAATACAAGCAACAGTGCTATATTCATGACAGACTACCTCCTCCACCAAAACAGTTAGTTTAGGGATGCATGTTTCATCTGATGTTTGGATGCTATGGTTTCTGCTCAAGAATGCAGCAAGCTGATTTTTGATCAGTCTTGCTATGTGGTTTGGTAGTGTGACAATGGTGGTTTGAGGCTCAGCCTTTGAGTGAGTTTCAGCAAGTCTTTGCTTTAAGCCTGTAACTATTGAGAAGAGAACCTCCTTCATGTGCTCACCTTTGTCTCGAGGAATTGGATTCTAGATCATCACTGGTGACCCTAGAGTCATGAAAGATCATATGCTTTCATACATTTGAGCGTTGTTCCTAACTAATATCTTGTTGACTGTGTTAGAGGAAGGCGCTTTGATGTTTCAAAAAGAATACTTTCAGAAGATGATTCGTCAGTCACAATATACCCCAGCAGCATAAGGAATGCTGCCTGGTGGTGAGCAGTTTTGGTGGTTCAAAGTTACTATCTTCCAGCAATCTCCAAAATTTTAGCTTGGTTCTTTTCTCATCAAGCTTCATAGTCCTTATCCTGAAATGGATAGAGGTGGTGCCTTGGTGGTAGTGAAACTGGTATCACAGATTACATCGTTATTCATTAGAAAGAAATTTCCTTCTTGTTGCTCATGGAAGAACTGAACTTGTTTACAGTTCTGTCCATGAATTCATACTATGTTAAAAAGACTGGATGCACTATAGATAAATGAGAGATAGTTTTATCTAATTGAGGGACTTCAAAGAAGTGAGCCGAGTATGTTAAGGAAACCATATACCGGAGCCGTAAATAATGTGATTTTTGCTCTTAAAGCTTTAGCTATTTTACTTTGTTTTTGTGGGAGGTGGTCCAGAAGACATTTGGCCCTGTTATAGTTGTCTCTAAATTTATACTTCTTTATCAGCAGACAAACATATATAATACACGTGAAATATTTTCTCAATCTCATTGGGAAGTGAAGTTACCTGCTCTACTGAAATGCAAATCTGCAATATGGCACTTGCGTGTCAATTAGGCTCTTATGATGGTTTGCTGGAAGTGACTGTCTTGTACCATCCTCATTGGTTGTTTGATTTTATTTTGGTATATTATCCACAGGTTAAAAGGTGTGCAGAGATGTCTAGGAAACTACGGTTTATCAAAGAGCAGATACATAAAGCTGGTTTGACACCATCTCCTAGTCCAGCCCCCCAACCTGATATTGACTTAGAAGAACTGGAGGTCTGTTTCTTTCTGTTACTAGCCTTTCTATGTTAAAGAATGGCTCTACTTCTCCTTCTACTGTGACAAATTATGATTTTTTTCGTATTTGATATTAGATTCAACTTGAGGAACATGAGCACGGGCTAATAGAAATGAATGCCAATAGTGAAAAACTGCAGCAAACATATAATGAGCTGCTCGAATTCAAGATGGTCTTGCAGAAGGTACATAGTCGAACATTGTGCATATCTTCTTTTCCTTTCTCAAGGAAAAAGAATCTTGTTTTTAAATTAAAAATTTAAACCTTGTAATCATATAAGTGTAAGAATTGACAGAAGTGTAAATCTAAATTAATCCAAAGCAATCTAGACAATACCATTTATGTTGAGGGGACTGGCATTAGGTTACTTTGTAAACCTGTTTTTCAGATATTTGTTTTATACAACTGGTGTTCTTTTGTCTGGAAGATTTAGTCTAATCTTGATAGTTTCTTTTGTAGCTTGCAGATCCAACAAGCGCACCGCAAGTTTTGTTTGCTTAGTGCTTGTGATACATGGTGTCGTTTGTTCTTATGATTTATGGACTTAGCGAGTAGTTGGTATCATATAGTTATTGAATGGTTGTTGAAGTTTAACTCTCTAGAATCACAAGGAAATATCTCAACTTCGTGATCCTTGACACTTGACTTACTAACCTTATATAACCAATGGACTGTTGTCCAGGTCCAGCTAGGAAGAGAAGTATGGAACATCCAGTCAACTCATCCAAAATTAAGGGGCAAGTGCTGACTGTAAAAAATAAAAGAATGGAATAGTTATTCATGCATACAACAAGCAACGAAAATAGAAACTAGCCAAAAAATGAAAGAAGACAAGGTTTGCATGGGCCAATTGATTTACCTGTGTCCACTGGCAACATTAGACAAAAAAAAGATTTTTAAGCTATCGCCTCTGTTGTTTGCTGCTTCTTTCTTTCTGCTGGGAGATTTTATATTGTTTTACAACCTCTGAACTCCGTGTCAGTCACATGTTGGAATCTAGGAGTTTGGTTATCCTATTCTATGAGGTGAATCATATAAGATGTATCTTTTCCTGGAAAAAAATTCAAATGAATGGATTTGTCAGGTTGCATGAATTAGATGCAACCCGAAACTACAGTTAAAACAAACTCAAGACCATAATGGAATAGATTACAGAAGGATATGTATCTGGATGTTGTGCTAATATGTTTCTTCACGGATCCTATATTCTACTTGTAAAATTTGCATGATTTTACATGATTTTTCACATTTATGTGTTGCCATGGGTAATTCCAGGCAGGTGACTTCCTTTTGTCAACTGGGAGTCATGTTGCAACCCAGGAGACAGAACTAGCAGAAAATATCCATGTAAATGATGATTATGCGGAGACATCATCGCTACTTGAACAGGTAACAAGCTATATGGTCTTTTGTCACTGGATGCTTTTATATTCATCTAGCATATTGCTGCTGTAATCAGGTAGGTTCTAATTTTCAGGAGATGCTACCTGGACCATCAAATCAAACTGGCGTAAGATTTATAAGTGGCATTATCTGTAAATCTAAAGTTCTGAGATTTGAAAGGATGTTGTTTCGCACAACAAGGGGCAACATGCTTTTCAATCAGGCACCTACTGATGATCAAATCCTGGATCCTGCAACAAATGAATTGGTATTGTTTCTTTGATTTTCTTTCTGGAGTGTTGAACATTTGTTATGTGAATGCCAAAGCATAAACTACAGAAACAAGCCTCAAGAAAGTGAAAGTTTACCACTCAAGAAATGAATGAAAACACTATGTCCTCAAAATTTTATTTCTTTGCTTGGATTTTCACTTGTTAAATAAGAGGAAAGTTATATTTTAGATTGTCTTTACAGATGAACAGTAATAACAATTTTCAAGGATTTGACGTATAGTTGGTTGATTGTTGTATCTGCAGGTTGAAAAAATAGTTTTTGTGGTATTCTTCTCAGGTGAGCAGGCGAGAGTGAAAATCCTGAAGATTTGTGAAGCATTTGGTGCAAATTGCTATCCAGTTGCAGAAGACACAATCAGGCGGAGGCAAATAACTCGAGAAGTATGTTTGTAACCAGATTGTTTTGTGTTCTGTTGCGTATAGGAAGGTTCATGCACATTTTTGCTCTGTGCATTTTTATTATTGCTACCCAAATTTATTAAATGACCCCTGTTTTTCCTATTTCACTCAATGCATGTGAGGACTTAGTATGCCATGGATCATCCCTTTGATTTAGTTAAATTTATCAAGAATGATTGTATATGCAACAAAGTTTGTCGAATTCAGGTGTATACTTTGACGTAAACATAGGATTGGTTGATTAACAGTAAATTTCTGGGTTGCTAATTCGTATTCTTACCCGGTACTGTAGAAATCCATATAGTTGCTGAAATCTATATTTCAATTTATCAAAGCTTTACCAATCAACACAAGTATTTGACCTTCTGCTGTTTGTATCATATTATGGTGTTTCCATGAATACTAAGTAGACCCATATTACTTCTAATTTACAGGTTTTATCACACTTGTCTGACTTGGAAACAACCTTAGAGGCTGGCCTCCGTCATCGCGATAAGGCTCTGATCTCTATTGGGTTCCACCTTGCTAAGTGGATGAATATGGTAAGCGATAGCTGTTGTATCTTCTTGTGAGTAAACTCAAAATAGCTGGAATAAGTTGTTTCTTGAACTCCACTTTCTAGGTGAGAAGGGAAAAGGCTGTTTATGACACACTAAATATGCTGAACTTTGATGTCACAAAGAAGTGCTTGGTTGGTGAGGGTTGGTGCCCCATATTTGCAAAGACTAAGGTGGTTTTCTACTGTTTAATCTTATATTTGTCTGCAAAGAACCTGGTTATCGTATTGATTCAAAGTTATAAAATCTGTCATATTGCAGATTCAAGAAGCTCTACAACGTGCAACCACTGATAGTAACTCACAAGTGGGTGTAATATTTCATGTGATGCATTCAGTTGAGTCTCCTCCAACATATTTCAAGACCAACCATTTGACAAATGCATATCAAGAAATTGTTGATGCATATGGGTAAGTCAGCACGTGTAATCATATTTGTTTGCGGTTGATATCTTCTCCGTTTATTTCTCTGGTTTCTATTTACTGTTTACTCTCATAAATTTAACAATATAATGTGCTTGTTGACAAGGAGTAATTTCTATGAAGTGCCATTGATAGTTTGGTGTTTGTTTCCGTCTTTCCGTACGATTGCTCTTGCGTTCTCTTAGTAAATATAAGATAAGACTGTTAGCTTCTTTTTCTTTTTTAATTTTGTTCGACCAAATGGTTTAGCTGGTACTTGTTGGTATTACTAATGATTTTGCCCAAACTTTCTAGGGTCTCCTATGAAATGAATAATAAAAACATGTCATCTTCCCTGAATAAAGTCCCTTGATTTCCCTTCTAAACAATGTGGCCTGAGGAACTTGTCTGGCCTGAGGAACTTGTCTCTTAGTAAATATAAGATAAGACTGTTAGCTTCTTTTTCTTTTTTAATTTTGTTCGACCAAATGGTTTAGCTGGTACTTGTTGGTATTAATAATGATTTTGCCCACACTTTCTAGGGTCTCCTATGAAATGAATAATAAAAACATGTCATCTTCCCTGAATAAAGTCCCTTGATTTCCCTTCTAAACAATGTGGCCTGAGGAACTTGTCTGGCTGTTTGCTCCGCCATAATCTTCAATGTCCTATTTGTTTTATTAATCAAGACTATTTTGTGTGCTTTGGAATCAATGATAGGATTCAGTTGGATTTGCTTTAGCTTTCTGTCTTAGGATCACAGACCTGTTCCAAGTTGCAGGGCAGTGATTTTAGCTAAAATTATGTTTTATTTCGTGCTGTGATTGACTTCAGTTGCGGATTGATTCAGGCATCATTTCAGGTTATAGCGTTTTCTCATGTAGTTTTTATGTGTTTTTATGGTGGCATCATAAAATATAATAGCTTCTTGCACACTAAATAAAGATCTAACTACATTGAAGGAGAGTCCACTTTGGACCCTATGAAATCTATTTGTGGAACTGCAATGTCCTGCTCAGGCCTTTGTGTTGCTTCTAAGCATTCGCCCCAGCATAAGATGTTCTTGAGTGGTGTTTCTATTTTGAATAAAAGAAAACTCTTGGGAACTATGTATTCTAGCAATTAAACCAACAAATGTTTCTTTTTCCTCTCTTTTGAACATTTGATAAACAAGTTTGATGAATACATTTTCACATGCTTTGGAGGTGTTCCCAACTTTTAGGCAACAGACAACCCATAAAACGTGCTCCTCCATCAGCTATGTAAATCCAAAGCATCTTACAAGGTGTTCTTTAAGAGCGCTTATAAATGGTTGAAAAGTAAGACCATAATGGGTACTATGTTGAAGCTACTTTGACTTGATATATGCTGTTGATATTAGGTTCAAATTCACTCATTTGATTAACATTTCATTGAGTATGTACTTACAAAACTATGATGTTTTCTTGGATATTTGTCTCTGCTTGCTAGTCCTTAGCTGCAAAACTCTAACACCCTTATCTGAAACTCTATTTTGTGCAGTGTTGCTAAATACCAGGAGGCAAATCCTGCTGTTTATACTATTATAACGTTTCCATTTCTTTTTGCTGTGATGTTTGGGGATTGGGGTCATGGTATATGCTTACTATTGGGAGCATTATTCCTTATTGCCCGTGAGAAAAAACTCGGTTCACAGGTATGGCCATTTCATTTGATGATTTTCTATCTTAAAGATTAAGGTCAACAATCTATCATATACCTTGCATATTTTTTATGAGCCTGAAATTTTCTGGCTGCTGTCGTGCATTCCTTTTGTATTTCAGGTGTTTTTTAAAATTGACTTATTGTTAAATGGAAACTCTTGTTCTTTTATCGGATTCTCAAGTAGCTATGGTGTGTATATGATGACAACATAGGTAATTTTATGTTGATTCCTGGTATTGAGCATATAGTATAGTTACTTGATCATTCGTTTAAGACTTTAAGATATGCAGAGGTATGGTGATTGCTTCAAAATTATTTGATCTATCGACCATGTCTTTTGTGAATTGTTTATAGCTTTTTTTTCTTGACAGTTTGTGTGAATTTGTGAATTATGTTCTGCTGCATACTTTTCTGTCAACTTTAGAAGTTCCAGTTATTTTCTTATACTCCGTATAATTTAAATGTTTATTTCTATCAGAAACTGGGAAGCTTCATGGAGATGCTATTTGGTGGTCGATATGTCCTCCTCTTGATGTCTCTCTTTTCAATTTATTGTGGTTTGATATACAATGAATTCTTTTCCGTTCCTTTTCACATATTTGGTAACTCTGCCTACAGATGCCGAGACACCACATGCAGGTAAGAATCAGTACCTTCTCTTGGTCACTGAAGTGACTTCTGTTATACTGGGTATGTGACTGGAATTAAAAATTATTCCATGTTCTCTGTTTCTTCCCAAGTTCCAAGTCCGCAGACAGAAAAAACAAAAGTCAAAAAGAAGAAAAAGGTGAAAATAAATAATTTTATGGAAGGTTTTGGAACGTAAAAGGGAAACTTGGGAAGCCGAAGGCGAAGAGCGTTAGTAGTTGCTATTGTTGAATGTGTTAGTTTCCATTGATAATGCCTAAGTTTCGTACTTGAGTTTGAATTAGGAAAACAAATTACTACAGCATATGAGCTAGGGATAATTTCCTTTTCCCCTAATTTAGGATCAGCTTTCTGGCTAGTCAAGTTGTTCGAGTTCCATCTGATACTTGGAAGTTCATTGTAAATAGTTTAGTTAAACAGTCTTTTAGCTGTATACTTGACATCTGGTTTGAGTGCATTATTTGATTCTTCCAATCCCAGTACTCATATTTTATCCTTTCTGTATACCAATCTTCTCGTCCAAGTTAGTGACAAGCACACTTTTTGATGCACATAGGTATATTACATGGATTAATGACTTCTATGCAAGCTCATTGTGCAAACCTTTAATTGCATATTCATTTTGGCCTATTTATTAAGCAGGAAGATGTTAAATCTCATTAACCCTAAATGTTGGGGGTCTGAGTTAAATACTATTTAGTCAAACTATTCCATGGGATTTCTCCTTAGATCTCTGGTATTGTAATGCTTTCCTCTTGGGGTTCCCTACCTTTCATTTCGCTATTTGCTATCATCTGGTATTTGATCCATTTTCTTTCTTATTTTCTGATGTATTGTAATATTTAGGTTTGCCTTCTTTACTTTTATGTTCTATAGAACTCAGCTGATGCTCTCTTTCTCTTGTTAACAGTGATTCACGTTCAGTTGGTTTAGTCAAATATCAAGATACATATCCATTTGGCGTAGATCCAAGTTGGCGTGGAAGTCGTTCTGAGTTGCCTTTCTTGAATTCTCTCAAAATGAAAATGTCTATTTTGTTCGGTATTGCACAGATGAATCTAGGAATTATACTAAGTTATTTCAATGCGCGCTACTTCGGCAACTCACTTGATATTAAGTATGTTGTCTTTCTACTTTTCTCTAGTTTTTAATAATTTAGTACCGTTATAGGAACTTAGTCTTTTAATTTCCTTTCAGGTATCAGTTTGTGCCCCAGATGATCTTCCTTAACAGCCTATTTGGATATCTCTCTCTTTTGATCATTATAAAATGGTGCAGTGGTTCTCAAGCAGATCTCTATCATGTGATGATTTACATGTTCTTAAGTCCTTTTGAAGATTTAGGTGAAAACAAGCTATTCTGGGGTCAGAATGTACTTCAGGTCATTGTTAAATCTGATTTGATTATGCCATTGATATATTTGCAGGTGCATGTCGACATGCAAACATACATAATTAAGTATTGATTTCATTATTTTGCCCCGGTTTTTGGCAGGTTATATTGCTGCTTTTAGCTGTTATTGCTGTCCCATGGATGCTCTTCCCTAAACCTTTTATTTTAAAAAGACTTCATACTGAGGTACTCTCTATGTCCTCTATTTGTATTTATGTATGTTATCTTTCTTTTATCTTATCCGACCTGGAAGATTGTGGAAAACCTCTCTTTATCGGAACCTGTCCTTGTTTTTCTTTTAGCCTTTTTCCATAATTACAGTTTATTTTGTCGTCTTTTTTGTTTATGTAGTGCATGTACCTTTTTGGCTTTCTACTTGTATGTCTGAAAGAAATTCTAAAGTGCTTGGTTTGGTTGTTTGCAACATGATTTTTCATAGTTGAAGCAATGAAAATAGGTATTTCTTTTATATTTGTCTCAGAAAATATTTGAGCAAGCTGAGAGAAGGTAAAGCTTTCCTTTTTGTTTCTTCACCTTGTACTTTTGTCTTAGAAAATAATTTAAAGAGCTTAGCTGTGCCTCACGAGTGTTTGTAGCTGACACAAGTTGAGTAAAATGGAAGAAGACCGTTCTTATTGTTTCATTCACCCTTTGTAAAAACACTTTCGGTTTGTTAAAGAGTTTTTCTGCTATAAGACTTCTTTTCTTATCTCTTCACATTTATCTGGCGAAGTATTGACGTTGTCCCCCAACTGGAACACCTTCTACATTTGTCTGATAAAGTAATTAAAGGTTCATGTTTTGGCTTGTTTTGCCTTTGTGTTTCACGGTAGCAAGTTGGGAACGTGTATGTTGTTGCGCTTAACTCAAATACCCTGTTGAAATGCAGTAATATGATTGAAATCTTTGGGAACATTATGAAGAAAATTGGAAAGAGAGTGGTACGAACTTGAAATGCCCATTCAACTGTTTCTCCTTGAAATATGCACCCAATATGCTTTGTTTCAAAATAGAATTTTCTGAAATTAAATAAGTACCAAAGAACCAGCACTCTGATTTTGACAAGCCTATTGGAGTAAAAATTGAGTGAAGTACCAAAGTAATGAAACCTTTGGGACAGTTATTAACTTTGACATTTGTTGTGCATATGTAAGAGATTTCAAGGTCGGTCATACACGGCCCTTGGAACCTCTGACATTTATGATGACGAGGAACCTGATTCTGCAAGAGAACCACACCTTGAGGAGTTCAATTTTAGTGAGGTCTTTGTGCATCAAATGATACACTCCATTGAGTTTGTGCTTGGTGCAGTTTCAAACACTGCATCATATCTCCGGCTATGGGCTTTGAGGTAGGAGCAATTTCAACATCAAATTATGCATAAGCATTCTTGGCTTATTCATCTTATAACTCTTGTTTTTGTTTTATCCCAGTTTGGCACATTCAGAATTATCAACTGTTTTCTATGAAAAAGTTCTCCTCCTTGCTTGGGGGTAAGTTTTTTTGGCAGCAGCATGCGCCCTTAATAGATCCTGCTTTTTATGGTTTTGCTTATATTACTTTCAATGTCCTCTTGAGTTTTTCATAGTGCTTACACTTGCTTGTAAAAAGTTTTGTTTCTCTTAAACTGCTGTTGCACTTAGTTTCAGCTGTTTTGGAGAATATTTTTGTTGATTTCACACTCCCCTCAACTTATGTCCTATCTGGTCAAATGTGTCCTGCTAATAAACATAGTCAATTGAACTAGTAAAATAAAATTGCCAGGAAACTTGTATATTCATATTTCATGTACCTTTATGAGGTATTTGCAACAATTAAAAATAAGTACTTATCAGTTTTTTGTTGAAAATAAGTTGAAAAAAGAGTGTTTCATTTACAGCCTCTTTTTTTAAATTGTTAAATTAAGTTGATTGAAGTGAAAAGCTATAAGCAACACCCTACCAACTTTTAAGTTCTTACGCCAAATACTTCAACTTCAATTTTTTTTTTCGCCTTCACTTTTGTTTTTGAACACTCCCCAGCTAAACTTTCAACTGCATTTTATTCCCACGTCCAAAGCAAAGGTTGTTGCACACGCCTAATTAATTAAGGATGTGTTTGTGATGATCTTAAGTAATTTTCTCTATTTCTCCTCACCCAAACCCTCCTCCCACCTCCTCTCTGACTAGTGATACAAAGTAGAAGTGTGCAAGAAAGGCAAGAAGCTGTTGTTTGCCTTGATAGAGATGCATGTGAAACATTGCATGCTTTGTCAGAATTACAGCCGACTGATTGAGCATAGATCAAAGTATGACATGCAACATATGATTCCATCACTGTAAGTGATGAGAAAGCAGAAACTGTAGTTCTGTACAAATGGAGATGTGAAATGCAGAAATCTCTATGTTGGGTGTTGTATTTGGGATGTGTAATGAAATGGTATTCCTACAGGACCATCATATTACAACACTGATGGTCATTACCTAGTGCTTATACAGAAGAATCTGACACTGAATTTGAGATAGCATGACAAAAGATACCAATAGGTTGCAGGCCATGTGCATGCTTAATAACAAGTTTGCTTTCTGTATGGCCAAATATTTTACTGCTCCCATGTATGTCAGTGCAGGTACGACAATCTTGTCATACGTTTAGTGGGTCTGGCAGTTTTTTCTTTTGCAACAGCGTTTATACTACTCATGATGGAGACCCTCAGTGCTTTCCTCCATGCTCTCCGTCTCCATTGGGTGGAATTTCAAAACAAGTTCTACAGCGGTGATGGATACAAGTTTAGGCCCTTTTCTTTTGCTGCATTAAATGAAGATGAGGACTAGTACCTTCTTTGTGTCCTTTCTTTTTCGAAATTTTTGTCAGGAAGTTGTACGCAAGATGGAAAATTTTGCAGCAGCAGTGGTGCATAGTTGAAGCATATTTGAGCTAACTAAGGATCTTTTACTTCTTGCCTTTAACATGATACGGGTCCATTTGGGTTGCAATCCTTGCTTAAGATTGATCGGATGCAATCGGCAGCTTATCGGGAGAGCTTGTAAGTAATTTTTCTCCTCTAATCCATTCCTCTCCTGTGCACAGAGGAATTAGGATTCAGCTTTTGTAAACAGGGACCCTTTATGTCTTAAGATATCTACCCTGCCTTTTCTTTTTCTTTTGTTCATTTAGGGGGTTACATTTATATAATTTTAACACATAAAAACCCTTGCTCAAGATACCTATTGGCTACGTTTAGATAGTTCTTCATGTAATAAATAGTCATATTCTTATAGAGTTGTGACTTTTGGAAATAGATTTGGCAATTTACATGTGCCAGATTTGACTATTGTGGCCTTGCAGTCCCATGTGGTCTGTCAATCACAAGCGGGGCCTGACTCGACAGCGTGCTATTTGCTTATATGGAAGTCTGATATAGACAAAAATTGGGAAGATTTTTGTTGCCCTGCTTGGATTATTTCTGATATATTTATGTTTGTTACCTGAAAAAATTGTGCCTGGCTCCTTTGCAAATTTGTATTTATCTCATTTCTATTCCGAAATCATAGAACTCATTGCAATTGAATTTGCATATTTGCTGACATTATGATATAGCCTTTTTTACAAAATATGTGAATTACAACACCAAAGATCAATAGTTTTATACGTACACTTCATGACCAGTAAAGACTCAATCCTGTGGATCTACTAATGCTGTTGCAAGCATTCCTCGAACTGCTGTTCCAGTGATGTACTAGTTTTCCCCGACATCCAGCTTAATTTAAGTCAATTTTTTAGATAATTTTGCTAATCAAAATTTGAGAATTAAACGAAGAATAACCATCAATCACTTTCTTGTTTAAGTTTAACTAATGCACAAGCTACATGATCCTGTGTTATAAATTTATCTTTGATTTTTTTCGATGGGTATATTTATCTAAATATACAAATCACTATATGCCTGTATGTATAATGAATAGAAATCATCTTATTTATTTTGACGTGAACTTACCGGATACCGTAATATAATGATTACTATTTTTACTTTGATTTACTTGAACAAAATTTCGTTGATCCCAAATCAAAATTTATTTAAATCCCATTTCTACATTTATCACTGTGTCTAAAGTTGTAAGTAGATAATTATTATACATTATATCAACAAACATTATGATGTGATAAGTGAAAATTGGATTTACTCACATTTATTTAATTTCATAACAAATATCATTATATTTCATATGTCATTTCATATGTATCTAAATTTAGTAAGTTTTCTGAGGGCATATTCAAATAGGAAAAGATTCAAGTATGTTTAGATAGTTTGATATTCTGAAATGTGACTTATTCTAAGACAAGAACCAATAAGTACTATACTGGAAAGATTCTGGTTATGGTTCTCGAATGTTAAGGTTGTAAGGAAGATATAATAAACGTTGTAAGAGAATATGAGTCATAAAAAATTGTAGTTAATATAAGACTAGAATTTATAAATTTGGTGTACATTAATCACAAATCTACAAAAAAAAAAATCTAGAGGCATCATCAGTTTATTCATATTTGGTTTCAAGTTGAGTTGTGTCCTGAATCTCCAAATCAATGCGACTCGAATGTGAAAAACACTGCCAATCTTGGCCTGTTTTGAGATTAATAAAAAATTTGGGGATATTTGTATAAATTTTTAGAATCTTGAGGTAGTCCTACGTTATATACTTAAATCTTCATATTCTTTTTTGGATGATTCCCATATTCATGTTAATACAAATATAATTTATTTATCCTAATGTTTATTTGAATACAAACAAACTTATTATGTAGTAAGAATTTTCCATAGGAAATAGGTAGACACAAGGTCTTGACAGTTATGAGTAAAGAAGGGTTTGAGATTTTATTTTTAATTACGGAAAAGGATTTGGGATTTATGATAATTGATACCCTTCTTTACTACAACGCGAAACTTCTTCTTATTGTTTTGGTGAATGTAAAACGCGAAACTTCGATCCCTATGTACGCAGTGGGAAGATCATCGTAAGGTGACCTGCGTACGACGTCGCTGGACCTGCCGCCTCCTGTTCGCCCCCACACTCTATCTATCTAACTGTATGTATAGATTTATACTCTGAGCTTACAATTCCCATTGCATGGTGCCTCCACTTCTTCTGACTCAACGGATGCCTCTGTCTCCATCCACGATCCTCGCTTCTTGCTTCTCGCTGTTCCAATTCTCCTCTTTCTACTGTCCAACCCGCTGTTCTTCTTTCCTTCTCTCTGAACTTGCTAGCTGAAATTCAGGCGATAATCGATATGGAGGGAGTTTTCAAGAATTCTGATAATGGGCTGCTCGAATTCTTCAAGAGGGAGATGGGTTTTTGCTCTCCCAGGATTTTCTCGCGCCGCATGTCTGCTTCCGAGGTGCTACTCCTCTTCCCTTCTCCTAGGTGTATCTCTCTGTTTGATTTGATGATGGTTTTCTTTAGTATAATTCGGCTGATTTTTGCTGTTTTATTTGGATTTGATTGTGATTAGGTTTGTGTTTCTTCTTTTTGTGTTGCTTATAATCCTGTTGGTTTTGTCTGCTTTATTTCTTTGAGGTGTGAATTCTTTCGTGCCTGCCGGTTTTATGTTAACTGGAATTTCATATGCTTATGTCTTTATCAGAATGGTAAGGGATACTACAATTAGGTTGCCAAGATAGTGCAGTGAATAGGTACTCTTGAAATTGTTTGTGATTATTATATTGGCTGTCAGGGCTTTAGTTGTAGATCCTCTGATGCGAAAATTGAGTCTTGCTTCTCTGGTAGTCTGCTCGTGCTCACATGGACACATACGTGTATACAGAATACATCAATGAGAAAGGCAACAAAAGAGATGCTGCATGAGTATTGCTTTAAATTTGGCACAATTTGATCAAATGCAGATGCAGAAGCCTGGAGTCATCTATGTAATTGGACCAATTTTTGAGATATAGACTTTGATCTTATTAGTAGAAAATATATTCAACTCATAGAAGATAAAATATCGGATTTCTTCAAATTTTCTGCTGCTTAGATAGTTTCCCAAAACCTGAATCGTTTCCCAGGTTCTTTTTGTTGAGAAGTCTGATGTTCTTTTCTAGTCTCCTCTTCAATGCATCATTCCAATTTTCGAACTTAAATTTTGTGTCACGCCATTTACTCCTTCCGTCAAAGATCTTTTCATGCATTCCAAGCGTGACAATGGACATGTTTGCTAGGAGTCTAGGAAAGATCGACTTAACTTTGAATTGTTTGTTTGCTGCGCCTATATACTTAGTTTTTAAGGTATTATTGGATTTCCTAATGCTTTCCCTATATGTGATCTGTCATCAATGAATTGCACTGAAGACATGCTAGATAGATCCTAGTTTTATCAGACAATGGCCTGCATCTAGTTGGCAGTTTCTTCTACTTTTAGAAGACAATTTTGGGAATTAGGTATTACATTATGATCTCTTTTACAATAAAACCTTATTTGTTGATTATTTTATGTGCTATTCAAACTCTATTGTTTGGTGTCCATTAGCTTGGCAAAAAGCCAACTAGCTGAGCAGGCCTGCGGGTTTACATTGTCTATAGTTCTTGCCAAACATCTATTTGATCTTGAACATGATGGAATTGATTAATAACTCAACTCAAGAAAGTCCTATGCCTTGGAGCTAAACGAAGCTAATTTTTTGGTAAATAAACCCTTTTCTTCTATTCACTTAATTAAGTGAAATTAGCAACATTTCCATCTCAGAAAATCTGACTTCATGTTATTTGGGGTGAGTATAACATAAATATCAATTGAATACTGGAGCCTGCTAGTGTTCACTAAATGTGCCAAAACAACTTGGACACTTCTCCTGCAACTTGTCTTCTATGGATGCTATATTGACCAATATGCCAAAAATGTTTTGATCACCCTATGCTATCTGGTCTAGCCAATATCCACTCTTAAGTCTCTTATCCACTTCCCTTGATTTATTTTGTTGTGCTTCGGTGCTTCTTAATATCCTTGAATTGATCTCGTACAACGTTGTCGTCATATTGCATTCATATATTTGTTCCTTTAATTATTTAGGTTACAGTTATTAGACAAAAATCTCAGAGACATTTCTCCATATTTTTCCAAGAATTCTTTACGTGTTTCCTAACATCATCTTTCAAACTGTATCCTTCCTTAAAGAAATTGAATCCACCTTCCTACAGTGCACTTAACTTTCATTGGATATCACGTTTCAAATTTAACAGGATTTTCGAATTGTGCAGTTATAGTTATAGCAATGATTTGAATTGAAATATTCCAGAAGAAAAGAATCTTTAAGTAAATACATTCATATGATATCTGACAGTAATAAAATTGACGCAAAATGCTAAACAAATTCCGTCGCTTGATGTTGGGGGAAAACTACTCTCTACAGTTTGTAGAATAAACTGTTCTCTAATAGAAAAATGGATGGTACTGATGGGGAAAATAAATGATGTACCAATATCAATATGTAAAATAATTGTTCTGCATAGACGATACTGAGCTTCTAGTTTGTACATGTTGTTTAGATAAGACGTCTGTGCATTATTACATCTCTTTGCATCAAATTCCGTTCATCTTTTGGTTTGTTATTTCTGTTATATAGGTGCTACAGCTGTATGTTCCTTGTTTTCACTTCCTTTTTTTTAGCTAGGTTATATGCATCAGAATAATATGTTCACAGTTTTGACAACTTACTTTGTCTATCTCAACATCTTCTTGAATTTTGTGTCTATCAATTGTTCAAAATTTAGCTCTGATCCTCAGTGACTTTCATGTCATGTAACGTGCCTTTTCTTGCTTGATGCAGACCCTGATCAAGCAGATTGATTTGTATGGAAAACTTACTGGACACCAGGGTTGTGTAAATACAGTTGAGTTCAACTCTACTGGTGAGCTTCTCGTGTCAGGTTCAGATGACAGACAAATCATGCTCTGGGATTGGGCAGCACGGAAACTAAAATTTTCTTATCCATCTGGCCATTTGGACAACATTTTCCAGGCTAGATTCATGCCATTTACTGATGACCGCAAAATAGTAACTTCATCTGCTGATTGCCAGGTAATTTGGCCAGTAATATATGCGTTGGAGAGTTCTATTATTGTTCCTCTATGTCAGAGTAATTCTTTGGGGTTATAATTTAATTAAAAGTAAAGCCTACTATTATGATAAGATGGCTGGCTAACTTGGAATTTATTACTTTGAAATATCCAGAATATTCGTTTGATTAATAGTAGAGGCAATGTCCCAAATTTGAAGTATCTTGTAGGTAAAAAGATGCAGAAACAAACTGTAATTGTATTTGGGTTTGCTAAATAAGAATAGAGGGTTATTTTCAGTGTTTTCCACTGCTATTATGAGTATTTATTGAAATTACAAGTACCCCTTTGATTAATGACCATTAGTCAAACTTGATGGAATTGGGTTAAACAACAACTTTACCCATCTAAAACTCCAAAAAGGAAATGAAGGAACTCAGTAAGATACTTATACATGAAATGAGCATATCCCTCAGCCCCCTCTCACTTGAATGTGGTGTTGCAGTAGATCCACCTCTTTTCTCTCTCCCCCCCCCCCCCCCT